>NW_017309086.1:71176-74212 GCF_000935625.1 Nanorana parkeri | reverse complement strand
TCCGTCAGAGTCTGATATATATACGAAGTGACAACAATAATAGCAGCGAGGACTCCGCTCCCAATAAATACAAATATCATTGTAAACATCCCGGAAAATGGCTTAGTGGGGGGAAAAGCCGCAAATCAGATATATCAGAAACGATAAGACTTCGGGGGGGATTAGATTCCCCTCCCCCCCGTCCTCTCCCTACCAACCGGCCTCATCCCGCGCCAAGTGACCCCAAATCACCTGTAAGATAATCCCTCCGAAACGCGGCTTCTGGGACAAGTCCAAAACTATCCGCGCCGGGATCCCGAACGAGATGTAAAACATTTTACATAAAGATGTCAGAGGCGGTCTGAGGAGAGAAAATAAACCGGCAAAGATTAATCCTCCGTCACAACTGAAAGGGCCAAATTTTCTAGAGAGGTGCCGGAGATGAAAAGGGGGAAAAAAAATATTCAACACGGACCTCAAAATAACTCGGCGAGTACAAAGATAAAATCCTGACAGGTCATGAAATATCGAAACAGCATCTGTTCCCACCTTTCATCATTAACAAGCCATCATTGACCTCCAGTCATTGACTTTGAGTACGCTATTATGATGTCATCAGGCTGCTGCTGATCACTGGGGGGCTCCCCTCCCCCCAGTGATCAGATTGCTGTAGGCAGGAGGAAGCATTTTCTCAGTCTCCCCTCCCCCAGTGATCGGACTGCTGCAGGCGGGAGGAAGCATTTTCCCAGACTCCCCTCCCCCAGTGATCGGTCTGCTGCAGGCAGGAGGAAGCATTTTCTCAGTCTCCCCTCCCCCCAGTGATCAGATTGCTGTAGGCAGGAGGAAGCATTTTCTCAGTCTCCCCTCCCCCCAGTGATCAGATTGCTGTAGGCAGGAGGAAGCATTTTCTCAGTCTCCCCTTCCCCAGTGATCAGTCTGCTGCCAGCCACTCTGTGTGAACATCTTGGATTTGCATTATAACCACTAGATGGAGCCGAGCAGCACAGGAAATCCCTGCGCTCCTCGGCTCCATCTAGTGGCCGTATTGTGTTATGAAACTAAGGGCCCGTTCACACCGTTTGCAGTGCGTTCCGGGCCCGATTCTGGCCAGAACGCATTGCGGCCGGCTCACTTTTCAGTGGGACAGGAGGGGGCGTGGCGGTCCATTGAAGTGGTAGCCACCACCTTCCGGCCACAATGCGATCGGCCGCACAGGATCGCAAGGCACTTTATGCCAGCGGTCCGGTGCGTTTAAAATGCTGCAAGCGCTATTTTGATCGCATCGGAACCGCAGGCACAATGTGCCTTGCAATCCGGTGGGGCAGATCAGATTGCGGCCGGAGGGCGTGGCTACGGTGCCATTCACTTCAATGGCACTCCACGCCCCCTCCTGCCAAACTAAAAAGTGAGCCGGCCGCAATGCGAGGCAATGCGTTCTGGCCAGAATCGGGCCCGGAACGCACTGCAACCGTTGTGAACGGGCTCTAAGACGTTCCCAGAGCACACAGTTCTGCGAACGTTTAATGAATACAATCCTTAATATCTATGTGTGTGAGTGTTTGTGCGTCTCAAGTGTAATTTTCGCAATTAAGCTTAAACTGTTCACTATTGATGAGCAAAATTGATAGTTTTCATTCAATCAAAAATCAGGAGATTTTGCTAGTTTGGCAGAATACAGCGATTGGAAAAGGCAACATTTTATTTTGTTTTTGTGATTTTTAGGCTTCATTGAGCTTAATTTGGTTAATGAGCATCGTGGAAGCTCATTTTCTCTTTCCTGAACCTGTTCTTTTGGTATAAAAAGATCCCTCCATTATTCTTCCTTAGAGTGTGAAAACCAAATAGAGCAGAACAATAAACAAAGAAGAAATCAAATGCAGAAAAAAGGAAATAAAACGGATACAAAGGACAGAAAATGAAACAAACGGAAACATTCTGAGCGCACAAAAGATACATTTTCTAAATAAAGATTTTTGTTTAAAGGAGAACTACGAGGGGAAGGGGGAGGGGTGCTTTTCACTCCCCTCATAGTTCTAGCCGACCTGTGACAATGAGACTGTCACAGGTCGGCTCAGTAGATTGGGAGGTGAGGGAACACATACCGGCGCTCGCTCACCTCTCGATCCTGTCACGGCTCTCTGCCTTGACAGGGGGAGGGGCTGGATTCCCCTCTCCCCGCTCCGATCCGCCAGCGCTGACTGGCGGAACGGACGGGGGAGGGGGCGGGTACAGCTGGGCTCTGCCTCTAGATAGGCAGAGCCAGATGTCACTCACGCAGCTGGGCGGATCCCGTCGTCTAAGTCGGGATCCGCTCCGGCTGCGGCGTCTCAGTGTACCGCGAGCTGTAGCTCCCTATAGACTGAGCTTTGGGTGACGGGAGGACGCTAGTTTGTGTCCTCCCGTTACCCTAAGGAGAACTATGGGGAAAAGCACTGACCCCATAGTTCTCCTTTAATTTAAGGACATTTTAATCAAAGTCTGCAGCTCGGTGGGTGAAATTCCCTTCTCTCATCCCCGCTGATCACCTTTCCATGTTCCAAACAACAACAAAAAACGGAATCCCTGTAAAAATAAAAGATTAGCTGAATGAGAGGAAGGCGGTATGGAAGGCCGCTTCACTCCACATGTAAATCAGATCAGCATCAAATCCTCCACATAAACACGGCGTACTCCCTCATTAAGCGGCGGTCTGCGAGCGCGGCGGACACACGGCGTGCAGTGTAAACAGTGTCAGCTGCTGAAGTAATTCACGCCATCATGGGCCGCGCATGTTTGGGCTGAGCTTTGCGTACGGAGCCTGGGTGGCCCCCCCCTGGGATGGAGATCCTGCCTTGACGCCATCTCGTAGGGCTGATACATCGCAGGATTAATAAGGCGGCCGGGTGATCATCATTTGAACACCAGGCGCGGCTCTGCCGGCAGACCTCCATGAACAGTCCTTCACTTCTACCTCAAGACATAATTAGCTCCTCAGCCAAAGGTTAGACCAGGCTAGACTGTCAATTCCAGGAGTGACGCATTAAATCCCCTGCTCTCCTTTAAGGGCCCCCTCAGGGC
>NW_017309086.1:69958-71137 GCF_000935625.1 Nanorana parkeri | reverse complement strand
CCCCCCTGGCTAAGCTGCCACTGGCATGCTGGTACTTGTTTTCCCCCACAGTCTGGACTTAGTAACACACTGGACTCTAGACTTAGTAGCGCACTTGACTCCAGACTTAGAAACACACTGGACTCTAGACTTAGTAAATGCACTGGACTCAGGACTCAGTAACGCACTGGACTCAGGACTCAGTAACGCACTGGACTCAGGACCCACCTGAGGCCCAGCAGAGGACACCTGAGAGTTACCCTGCAGAGCACACCATAGATCCTGCACAGCCCATCTGAGACTCTCTATGGTGGGCTCTGCAGGGTCTCAGTTGGGCTGGTTGTCAGGGTCCCTTTCCCATGCCGTTTCTGGGCCCCCGGCCTCTCACACACCGCCAGACTGTCACTGTATGGGCCTGGACTCTCTCATCCCCGAACAGGCGCTGCCGGGGCCCGGCCTCCCCTATCGCCGGACCGGTGCTGCTGGGGCCTGGCCTCTTCCGTCGCCAAACCAGCGCTGCTGGCAGCCAGTCCGCCACCAGACCGGTGCTGCTGGGGACCGGCACCCCCCACCTCCTCCCCTGTCACCTCTGCCATGCCGACCCTGGTAGAGGCCCGGGCCCCCCAGGCTGCCTGGGCCCCTGACATGTGTATCGCCCATACCCCCCCTGATGGCAGCCCAGTGCTCCCTTCATACCTGCACGCTGCTTCGTGATGTCTTACCGCATGCATGTTAAAGGGCACCAATGTGCACAATAACGTGTGTTGCATTAAGACAGCTCTGTTATCTTTAAGGCGCTGCAAACGCAAGTCAACGGACAAAAACCTGCATGCCGCAATCAAATGCATTTATTGTGTGCTGTGGTGCACAGCAATGCAGGTCCATTGGCACTTAGTGTTTGAATACTAAATGAATGGAACCATAACGCAACACGCAGAGTATTATACAATACCATGCATTGCTGTAACGCGCATGTATGCATGTCACAACATGTGCTACAGAAGCACATAGGGGGGGCACCAAAGCAAACCTGTCATATCTATTTTACAAGCGCCAGTCGAAAGACCAGTCAGCTCCCTCTTGCCTCCAGTAGGCCGATGCTGGCCTGTCGCTGTGAATGGATGGCTTCACTGGCCAATTGGAGGCGCAGGAGATGAGACGGCGGGAGTGCATCTGATTGTACTGGGAAGGAACAGAAGC
>NW_017309086.1:63436-69894 GCF_000935625.1 Nanorana parkeri | reverse complement strand
TGTTGTTGTGGTTTGGGGGCCCCCCCCCCCCTTACTTTTGGGTTCGAGTCGGAAATGGTTGAGATTTCCATTTCACTTCCTGTACCGCAGACAGGAAGTGAGAAGAACTCTCACTCTAAAGCAGGAGAGGGCAAACTCCATCCCTCAAGCTGTAGTGGAACTACAAATCCCATGAGGCATTGCAAGATTCTCACTGTCACAGGTATGACCAGAAGCAGATGCATCATGGGATTTGTAGTTTTACCACTACAGGCTGATGGGCCCCTCCTTCTCCGTCGCCGGTGGAGCAGGCTGGACCCGGCAGCGGAGGAGGAGGCGGGGCCAGGTGACGGAGAAGGAGACGGGCCGGCAGCAGAGGAGGAGCCCGCTGACGGAGAAGGGCAGGCAGCAGAGAAGGAGGTGGGGCCCAGTGATGGAGAAGGAGGCGGGCCCGGTGACAGAGGAGGAGGCGGGGCCCGGTGACAAAGGAGGCGGGCCCGGTGACGGAGGGGCCCATCAGCGATCGTGCAGAAAGAGGAGGCGGACAAGTAAGGAGTGTGACCAGCCCACCTGAGGGTGACCCTGCAGAGCCCACCATAGACCTTCTATGGTGGGCTCTGCAGGGTCACCCTCGGGTGGGCTGCGTGGGATCTCAAGTGGGCTCTGCAAAGGGGCATAACTAGAAGTCACAGGGCCCCGTACAAAATTTTGCTATGGGGCCCTGTGATTTCTAGTTACGCCCCTGCTGCAATGCATTGCTTTCAACCAGTCTGGTCTGACTGGTAGGCCTTCATTAGAAGTAGTAAAGCCCAACCACTGTGCAGCATTACTAAGCAGGAAGCAAAGCATGTAAACAGGAATGCCCCCACCTACATCTATAATTATATAGGTTTATAAATCTTTAACACGCTTCCAAAATATTTACATTAGGCCGGTCACATGTACGGCTGGAGAGGGAATTCTATAGATCCTCTTGAAGCGAGTTCCTCCAATGAGGGGCGTCTTCTGCCGAAAGCTGCACCATTTGTACATAGCGGGCGGCTTATCCACGTAAGCAGTAGGCGTTATGTGCTAACCCTCTGGCATATTGTACAGACACCGTGTCAAGCGGTGGAATTTATTAAAAAGGTTTTCACAACGACAAATTGAGTCCAACTCTGAAAGCTCGAGCGCGGTCTGCCTTACATGGGCAACAGCAAACAGATTGCGCAACATCATCGCCCTGGCTAAACAGGCCCCGGAGGATCATGGGAGGTCGGATCTGCCACTACGCACATTACAACGCAGCTGATGGAAAGCAGATTCCTTGCTGGGAAGATGATGCTGAGGCGTGAGTGTCTATGGGAGCCAGGAGACCTCACCTTCTAAGAGGGAAGCTCCACCCTTAAAGGCCAACTACACCCAAAGCTGGTATGTCAGGTCGGGGTAGTTGTTAGTGAGTTCAGTCACATCCTGACATCTTCCATGGGGTCTCACCACCGGAAACTCACAGTGTTCCTACTGGCATCGCTCAAGTCAAATAATGGTGTTGTGTCCTTCATTATCGCATCGTGGAAGAAGAGAGACACAAACTACTGGGGGGAAATCTCACCATTGTGGGAGGGGCCGAGACACAAACTACTGGGGGTAATCTCGCCATTGTGGGAGGGGCCGAGACACAAACTACTGGGGGTAATCTCGCCATTGTGGGAGGGGCCGAGACACAAACTACTGGGGGTAATCTCGCCATTGTGGGAGGGGCCGAGACACAAACTACTGGGGGTAATCTCGCCATTGTGGGAGGGGCCGAGACACAAACTACTGGGGGTAATCTCGCCATTGTGGGAGGGGCCGAGACACAAACTACTGGGGGTAATCTCGCCATTGTGGGAGGGGCCGAGACACAAACTACTGGGGGTAATCTCGCCATTGTGGGAGGGGCCGAGACACAAACTACTGGGGGTAATCTCGCCATTGTGGGAGGGGCCGAGACACAAACTACTGGGGGTAATCTCGCCATTGTGGGAGGGGCCGAGACACAAACTACTGGGGGTAATCTCGCCATTGTGGGAGGGGCCGAGACACAAACTACTGGGGGTAATCTCGCCATTGTGGGAGGGGCCGAGACACAAACTACTGGGGGTAATCTCGCCATTGTGGGAGGGGCCGAGACACAAACTACTGGGGGTAATCTCGCCATTGTGGGAGGGGCCGAGACACAAACTACTGGGGGTAATCTCGCCATTGTGGGAGGGGCCGAGACACAAACTACTGGGGGTAATCTCGCCATTGTGGGAGGGGCCGAGACACAAACTACTGGGGGTAATCTCGCCATTGTGGGAGGGGCCGAGACACAAACTACTGGGGGTAATCTCGCCATTGTGGGAGGGGCCGAGACACAAACTACTGGGGGTAATCTCGCCATTGTGGGAGGGGCCGAGACACAAACTACTGGGGGTAATCTCGCCATTGTGGGAGGGGCCGAGACACAAACTACTGGGGGTAATCTCGCCATTGTGGGAGGGGCCGAGACACAAACTACTGGGGGTAATCTCGCCATTGTGGGAGGGGCCGAGACACAAACTACTGGGGGTAATCTCGCCATTGTGGGAGGGGCCGAGACACAAACTACTGGGGGTAATCTCGCCATTGTGGGAGGGGCCGAGACACAAACTACTGGGGGTAATCTCGCCATTGTGGGAGGGGCCGAGACACAAACTACTGGGGGTAATCTCGCCATTGTGGGAGGGGCCGAGACACAAACTACTGGGGGTAATCTCGCCATTGTGGGAGGGGCCGAGACACAAACTACTGGGGGTAATCTCGCCATTGTGGGAGGGGCCGAGACACAAACTACTGGGGGTAATCTCGCCATTGTGGGAGGGGCCGAGACACAAACTACTGGGGGTAATCTCGCCATTGTGGGAGGGGCCGAGACACAAACTACTGGGGGTAATCTCGCCATTGTGGGAGGGGCCGAGACACAAACTACTGGGGGTAATCTCGCCATTGTGGGAGGGGCCGAGACACAAACTACTGGGGGTAATCTCGCCATTGTGGGAGGGGCCGAGACACAAACTACTGGGGGTAATCTCGCCATTGTGGGAGGGGCCGAGACACAAACTACTGGGGGTAATCTCGCCATTGTGGGAGGGGCCGAGACACAAACTACTGGGGGTAATCTCGCCATTGTGGGAGGGGCCGAGACACAAACTACTGGGGGTAATCTCGCCATTGTGGGAGGGGCCGAGACACAAACTACTGGGGGTAATCTCGCCATTGTGGGAGGGGCCGAGACACAAACTACTGGGGGTAATCTCGCCATTGTGGGAGGGGCCGAGACACAAACTACTGGGGGTAATCTCGCCATTGTGGGAGGGGCCGAGACACAAACTACTGGGGGTAATCTCGCCATTGTGGGAGGGGCCGAGACACAAACTACTGGGGGTAATCTCGCCATTGTGGGAGGGGCCGAGACACAAACTACTGGGGGTAATCTCGCCATTGTGGGAGGGGCCGAGACACAAACTACTGGGGGTAATCTCGCCATTGTGGGAGGGGCCGAGACACAAACTACTGGGGGTAATCTCGCCATTGTGGGAGGGGCCGAGACACAAACTACTGGGGGTAATCTCGCCATTGTGGGAGGGGCCGAGACACAAACTACTGGGGGTAATCTCGCCATTGTGGGAGGGGCCGAGACACAAACTACTGGGGGTAATCTCGCCATTGTGGGAGGGGCCGAGACACAAACTACTGGGGGTAATCTCGCCATTGTGGGAGGGGCCGAGACACAAACTACTGGGGGTAATCTCGCCATTGTGGGAGGGGCCGAGACACAAACTACTGGGGGTAATCTCGCCATTGTGGGAGGGGCCGAGACACAAACTACTGGGGGTAATCTCGCCATTGTGGGAGGGGCCGAGACACAAACTACTGGGGGTAATCTCGCCATTGTGGGAGGGGCCGAGACACAAACTACTGGGGGTAATCTCGCCATTGTGGGAGGGGCCGAGACACAAACTACTGGGGGTAATCTCGCCATTGTGGGAGGGGCCGAGACACAAACTACTGGGGGTAATCTCGCCATTGTGGGAGGGGCCGAGACACAAACTACTGGGGGTAATCTCGCCATTGTGGGAGGGGCCGAGACACAAACTACTGGGGGTAATCTCGCCATTGTGGGAGGGGCCGAGACACAAACTACTGGGGGTAATCTCGCCATTGTGGGAGGGGCCGAGACACAAACTACTGGGGGTAATCTCGCCATTGTGGGAGGGGCCGAGACACAAACTACTGGGGGTAATCTCGCCATTGTGGGAGGGGCCGAGACACAAACTACTGGGGGTAATCTCGCCATTGTGGGAGGGGCCGAGACACAAACTACTGGGGGTAATCTCGCCATTGTGGGAGGGGCCGAGACACAAACTACTGGGGGTAATCTCGCCATTGTGGGAGGGGCCGAGACACAAACTACTGGGGGTAATCTCGCCATTGTGGGAGGGGCCGAGACACAAACTACTGGGGGTAATCTCGCCATTGTGGGAGGGGCCGAGACACAAACTACTGGGGGTAATCTCGCCATTGTGGGAGGGGCCGAGACACAAACTACTGGGGGTAATCTCGCCATTGTGGGAGGGGCCGAGACACAAACTACTGGGGGTAATCTCGCCATTGTGGGAGGGGCCGAGACACAAACTACTGGGGGTAATCTCGCCATTGTGGGAGGGGCCGAGACACAAACTACTGGGGGTAATCTCGCCATTGTGGGAGGGGCCGAGACACAAACTACTGGGGGTAATCTCGCCATTGTGGGAGGGGCCGAGACACAAACTACTGGGGGTAATCTCGCCATTGTGGGAGGGGCCGAGACACAAACTACTGGGGGTAATCTCGCCATTGTGGGAGGGGCCGAGACACAAACTACTGGGGGTAATCTCGCCATTGTGGGAGGGGCCGAGACACAAACTACTGGGGGTAATCTCGCCATTGTGGGAGGGGCCGAGACACAAACTACTGGGGGTAATCTCGCCATTGTGGGAGGGGCCGAGACACAAACTACTGGGGGTAATCTCGCCATTGTGGGAGGGGCCGAGACACAAACTACTGGGGGTAATCTCGCCATTGTGGGAGGGGCCGAGACACAAACTACTGGGGGGAATCTCACCATTGTGGGAGGGGCAGAGACAATGGTGAAAAAAGAAGCCAGCAAGGTATTCAGCCCACCAGTGTCTACTCAACAGACATTCTAACATCAGAGTGGTGTTGGCATTTAATCCTATTTCGTAATCTTTCAAAATTGTTCTAAGATTCTGTTGATTTGTAAATCATTTCTCTTTTGGTGCCTCTACTTAGCTTCCAGACTAACAGATTAAAGGGTCTATTTATCAATGTTTTCACCCAAAATTCACCCATTTTCACATAAAATTCCATTTGAGAAATTTGTGAATTTTAGCTCTAAGTTGGGTGAAAACATTGATAATAAACCCCTCAGAGATTTCTAATACTCTTCTAAAAGATCTGAAAGATGTTGATTTTCTTCTGCTGGGCCGTCTGGACGAATGAGGCAGATCTAATACCCTCCATACACAACGTCGCCACGGCTGATGTTTCACCATACAGTCAGGGCCGGATTTCCCACAAGACCAACCAAGGCCCGGCCTTGGGGCAGCAGGGAGTAGGGGGGCAGCAGGGAGGAGAGGGGCAGCAGGGAGGAGAGGGGCAGCAGGGAGGAGAGGGGCAGCAGGGAGGAGAGGGGCAGCAGGGAGGAGAGGGGCAGCAGGGAGGAGAGGGGCAGCAGGGAGGAGAGGGGCAGCAGGGAGGAGAGGGGCAGCAGGGAGGAGAGGGGCAGCAGGGAGGAGAGGGGCAGCAGGGAGGAGAGGGGCAGCAGGGAGGAGAGGGGCAGCAGGGAGGAGAGGGGCAGCAGGGAGGAGAGGGGCAGCAGGGAGGAGAGGGGCAGCAGGGAGGAGAGGGGCAGCAGGGAGGAGAGGGGCAGCAGGGAGGAGAGGGGCAGCAGGGAGGAGAGGGGCAGCAGGGAGGAGAGGGGCAGCAGGGAGGAGAGGGGCAGCAGGGAGGAGAGGGGCAGCAGGGAGGAGAGGGGCAGCAGGGAGGAGAGGGGCAGCAGGGAGGAGAGGGGCAGCAGGGAGGAGAGGGGCAGCAGGGAGGAGAGGGGCAGCAGGGAGGAGAGGGGCAGCAGGGAGGAGAGGGGCAGCAGGGAGGAGAGGGGGAGAAGGGAGCAGAGGGGCAGCAGGGAGTAGAGGGACGGCAGGGAGCAGAGGGGCAGCAGGGAGTAGATGGGCAGCAGGGAGTAGAGGGGTAGCAGGGGAGTGAAATTCCTATCTCCTGATGCCGGTGGACATGCAGTTCCGGTTCCCGGGCGGGTAGTTGTTTTCTACATTTAGCCCCGGCTTTGGGCAAGAAGAGCTAAATATACAGCGGGGAAGCTGCCGAGATCACTTGTATGCAGCCTGCATATAGGGGGGGGGGGGGGGGGGATTGGG
>NW_017309086.1:59294-62391 GCF_000935625.1 Nanorana parkeri | reverse complement strand
GGGCGCATTGAGGAACCTGGCCTTGGGGCAGCAGAGAGAGTAAATCCGGCCCTGCATACAGTATAAGTACAATCAGCGCCGTTCTTTTGTCAGCCAGCGTTATAAATCAGAAGATTCGCATCGAACGTTCTTTGTACTTTGTCTCTCCATTCTAATCTGAAAATAATTTCTGGCTGAACTAAACATTGTAACACGCCGTACGCCACATGTGCGCAGTGACAAAATAAATGGCCTTGGTCTTTGATTGGATGGAATCTGCAGCGGATGAAAGGGGAGGCGCAGCGTGCTCCAAATTTAAAGCCCGGAACATTATACAACACGCAGATTGTGATTGAGAGAAACGACACGAGAGGGACCAGCGAGACAACTCCGCCATTATTCCCAGAACGTTCCGACTCCAGGAAAAGGCTCTATAAGGGAAACTCATCAATAACAAAACATGTTTATTATTTTTAGTGTTACTTGCTAAAGAAAAGTAAGAAAATTACAGTTGTCAATGTTCCTTCAATCAAACTTTTGTAGGAGGTTGCTTTGAGCAGTCTAATCAGAGCGGGAGTGCAGCCTCTTGTCACTTATCTCTGATCTATGTCTCCCTGAATGCATTGCTTGTTGGAGTGGAGATTGATTTCGGTATGATTGGGTGTACTGAGCAATAGATGGACAGATTGTAACTCTTTGCTTGCTGGCTTAAGTACAGCACAAAGTATAACAAAACAGAAGAAATATTGTCCTCAGCCAACATGCCCCCCCCCCACCCCCCATCCTTCTCAAGTTGCTTCCGTGTGTTTGGCAATGGTAACCAGATAAATCATTATACCCCAATTATATTTCCCAATTTGCATAATAAATATCTGCAGTGCGTATGTGTGGTCGGCATTGTGCAATGAAGGTTTACTGATATGGTTTGTTACTGTTACACAATATCAATTCTCTCATTTGATACAATTGTATTTACATTGTAGAATTGTGATCCACTAAAAGGGGAAAGACTGATGTGACTGGCTCAGTGTCCTCTGTACAGCACTGCGGTATATGTCAGAGCTATATACATGTATAATAGTAGTGTGTGACTGTGGGGGGGGGGGACATTAGAGTGTAAGCTCCTCTGTACAGAGACTGATGTGACTGTGGGGGCGGGGACATTAGAGTGTAAGCTCCTCTGTACAGAGACTGATGTGACTGTGGGGGCGGGGACATTAGAGTGTAAGCTCCTCTGTACAGAGACTGATGTGACTGTGGGGGCGGGGACATTAGAGTGTAAGCTCCTCTGTACAGAGACTGATGTGACTGTGGGGGCGGGGACATTAGAGTGTAAGCTCCTCTGTACAGAGACTGATGTGACTGTGGGGGCGGGGACATTAGAGTGTAAGCTCCTCTGTACAGAGACTGATGTGACTGTGGGGGCGGGGACATTAGAGTGTAAGCTCCTCTGTACAGAGACTGATGTGACTGTGGGGGCGGGGACATTAGAGTGTAAGCTCCTCTGTACAGAGACTGATGTGACTGTGGGGGCGGGGACATTAGAGTGTAAGCTCCTCTGTACAGAGACTGATGTGACTGTGGGGGCGGGGACATTAGAGTGTAAGCTCCTCTGTACAGAGACTGATGTGACTGTGGGGGCGGGGACATTAGAGTGTAAGCTCCTCTGTACAGAGACTGATGTGACTGTGGGGGCGGGGACATTAGAGTGTAAGCTCCTCTGTACAGAGACTGATGTGACTGTGGGGGCGGGGACATTAGAGTGTAAGCTCCTCTGTACAGAGACTGATGTGACTAAGGATGAAAATCAGCACTTGATTTAATAAAAAGGGGGAAAGTAGTTTCTGTTACACAGAACAATCACGACAATTTAAGCAGTCTTTGCGAAATGCGTAAAGCCACTTGAAGAGTCTTCATATGTTCTGTGAACGGTCCACGTTCTTTGGGTTATCAGGCCTCGCTCACAGGAGCTTACACTCTAGAGCATAACCCGGGGCTGCAGAATACATCATGTGAGTGTTCGGGCTCAGTGTAACAAGCCTGCGGTCTGCATAGGCGGCGAGTATTTGTATAAGAGAGGAACTATTTCCTGTGAACCTCCATCAGTGCGTAAATAGAGAAGTGATGGATGGAGCTGGTTATGCTGTGTGGATGGCGCGCACCTCCCTGACGTCACTACCTCGCTCTCCAGCCAACACAACCCTCTCCTGACATGATACAATTGTAACAAAGAGCGAGCACACCCCAAAATTCAATGAAATATGTTTTATAATAACGAAAGACAAGTATACATAGTAGCAATGTTCAAAACATACACATCATATTCATGTATATAATGCACAACCATAACATACAGGGATACAGGTACACTTAAGAATGAACTGATACAAGGACTTATGCATATGTATGTATGTATCTATCTATCTATCTATCTATCTATCTCTATATCTATATATATATATATATACACACACAATAGGTTGGACTTGATAGACTTGTGTCTTTATTCAACCTCAAATACTATGTAACTATAATTCAATCTACAAACAAATAAGGAAAAGATACAGTGAGAGAAATGTATCAAAACCTGCGCAGACAGGATCTGGAGCAGCTGCACGTGGCAACCAATCAGCTTCCATCTTAGATTTTTAAAGCTGAACTGAACAAACTAAAGATAGAAGCTGATTGGTTGTTATGGGCAACTGCTCCAGATTGCGTCTGCTCCAATTTTGATACATTTCCCCTGTAGCGTTTAGCAACGGCATAGCCGTCAGGTGCATATTGAGGTACTATGACGCAGGGTACTCAATGAGACTTCTTGGAGAAGAAGAAAGGGGTCATTGTGTCCCCCGATACGTTGAGTTTTAGAACCTCGCTATGCACTGCGCTGCTATGCCATTGGTAAATATTAGCGATGAGCCGAACGTGCCTGGGTTCAGTGTGAACGTTTTCAGGTGCTTTAAAAGATATTTGTGTACTGTCACTTTAAATTTTTACATTTTTTTAATATCATATTTAATATTATTTTGTATTGAAACTAATGAATAATAAATATTATTTTATATTAAAAATTATATATTTTTAGTATAATTATTTTTAAATTTTTTTAAAATATATA
>NW_017309086.1:56379-58746 GCF_000935625.1 Nanorana parkeri | reverse complement strand
GAGCGCGCCCGTGTCTTGGGAGGGGCTCTTACCCACCGCACACACACACAGCTTGTGTTTCTGTAAATGTTAGTTCTTTTACTTGCACCGCCCCGACGCTGACCTCGCGTCTGACCTGGAACGGCCAGCAGGGCCGGGGGTATTAGCGGGATCATTAGCAGCGTGGCGGTGAACCCTGCAGCAAGCGTGCGCCCTGTTGTTGCGCCAATCTGAAGGCCGCATGGAGTTTGGAGGTCTGTAGCTATTGACTCTGCAGACAGTCGGCGACTTATGCGCGGTGTGCGTTTTCAGCATGCGCTGATCCCGCTCTGTCATGTGACGTGGCCGACCCACTTCCTGGCTGAGTTGCTGTTGTTCCCAGTTGCTTCCACTTTGTTATAATCCCAGTAACAGGTGACCGCGGCGGAATATTTAGTAGCCAGGAAATGTCACGGATGGACTTATTGCGCAGGTGACAACCTATCGCGGCGCCACGCTTGTAGTCACTGAGCTCCTGAGAGCGTCCCGTTCTCTCACCGATGTCTGTAGAAGCGTCTGCATGCCGAGGTGCCTCGTCCTATACAGCGGGGTCCATGGAGGGGATTGGAACACCTGAATCACATGATTTGGAGGGCTGTCCCAATTCTTTGGGCAATATAGTGTATCTATAGTGGAGATGCTAAATTCAACTCATCCATAGTTCATGGTTAATGAAAGTCTCTTGAGTCACTCGAGCTCCAGTGGGGCCATTCTCAACAAAACAGGGTGCCCCTTATACAGGGGAGCTGAATGTTAAGATCCTGATGCAAAAAGTCGAATGAAAGATCAAAAACCTTGATATTAGTGTTTTCTTATAACAAGACAACGTAGAACAGCCAATGCATTTCGGGGGTTCAGACCCTCCTTCATTAGGGCTTAAGGAATGTATATGAGTTGGAATAAGGATACAATGTATATGGTTTATGAACTACATGAATGCTGAAGCTCAGGAGGTGTCATCAGCTGGTTGATGATCCTCGTATCCTTTATCCAGTTCTTATACATTGTATCCTATCCTTAAACCTGAAACGCGTCGATTTTCTTGTATAGTCTTCCACCAGATTTTACATTGGAATACATTTATATCTGGAGTGATAACTTGCTGTGCGGCGCTCTAATGTCCGATCCATTTAATTGCATTACAATCCAAGGAGACGGTGGGGATCCTCTGCCAGCCCGGAATCCAGTCACCCCAAAGAAATACAACTGCGACACTACTAAATAGTAATACCAATAAGACAATTCCGGGGTTCCAGAGCTTCCTCTCCATTCCCCCAAGAAAACAAAAACCTGACAGGAGTTCCAACCATTCCTAACATTATCCAAAATAAATAAACGTCATTCTGAATATAGATTCGGTTTAAATGTGACCAGCAATGAGCCCCTCCATGTGTCTGCGCAGCATCGCACTTCCTCCCCGCTGCTCTGTCATCGCTCTATAGAGGGGAACCTTCTATATGCTCAGCAGATCCCGGCCTGTGTTTAGACATATTTCGGTTCCTCTTTCTGAGTGCCGTGTCATCTTCCCTGTCCTGACTGCTATTCATCAAACGTCTGTCCCAGGTTTCCATTATACGGGGACTGCTCATTGTCCTGACTTTGGACAGGATGAGCGGAAGAGACGCACCGGACCGCTGGGCTGACAATCAAAACACATGAAATTTACTGAATGTGTATCATCTGAGAGAAACATAATGATAAAACAAAGTGTCAGAGCTATATAAATGTATAATGATAGTGTGCGACTGTGGGGGGACATTAGAGTGTCAGCTCCTCTGTACAGAGACTGATGTGACTGTGGGGGGAGGGGACATTAGAGTGTAAGCTCCTCTGTACAGAGACTGATGTGACTGTGGGGAAGGGGACATTAGAGTGTAAGCTCCTCTGTACAGAGACTGATGTGACTGTGGGGGGGACATTAGAGTGTAAGCTCCTCTGTACAGAGACTGATGTGACTGTGGGGGACATTAGAGTGTAAGCTCCTCTGTACAGAGACTGATGTGACTGGCTCAGTGTTCTCTGTACAGCACTGCCGTATATGTCAGAGCTATATGCATGTATAGTAATACCATACCGCGATGGTTACAATGTATTGATGAGCGCTTATTGCTTGTTTCTTTTCTTCATAGAAAAGGGAAAGAGATTTTCATCACACAACCGATGGATTAGTCAGCCGTGTTGGGAACCGCGGTAGTAGCGCAGATGATTGTAGATGTCGCACGTTTGGCGGTTCGTTGGCCCATCCATATTAGCACAACTCACGACCTCCGGGGTGGCTAAATGGTTTGCAGATCCGTCATGCAGACAGGGGTCACCCCCGGAGTGTGACGGGAGGGGGGGGGGGGGACG
>NW_017309086.1:54238-56273 GCF_000935625.1 Nanorana parkeri | reverse complement strand
GGGGGGGGGGGTCTGCAAGGTTATCGCCCAGCAGACAGTAGATCCTTCAGCCAGAGCAGTCGGGGTCTGGGGGTCATCAGCCAGAGGTCAGCGGTTGCAGAGCATCCTGTGGCATGGACTTAATCAAGGAATTATCAGTAGTCAGCGGAGGAGCAGGAGGCATTCATCAGAAACCCCCCTCCACCCCCCCAACCCCATATATATATATATCAGAGCTGACATCACACTCATTTAATACCCCCGTAAACGTGAACGCAGCAGCGCGATGACCTTTTGCTCTGAACTAAAAAACGCATCACGTTTCATGCCTCGTATACAGTTTGCAGCCAGGGCCCAACGCCCCTGCGACCAAACCGCCAGGCGTTTTATCAGCTGCGACCTCGCGGCCTAACCCAATTAATGTCCCTAAAGCGCAACAATTTATCAGCGCGCCGACCTGCACCAATCCCGCCACAAGCTCTGCCGAGGAATATCTAGTTAGAGACGTTTTATATTATTTCATTCTCCTTCGGTTACAGCAGCGGGCCTGCCGGGTCAGATGAGATTTGTTTACAGTACAAAAGGAAAACATTTCAATACATTGTAACATTGTAACCGGCCAAAGATTTTGCTTCTTTAAAGTATTTCTTTTTGAAAACAAACAATGTAACAATATCTGCACCTCCCCCCCCACCCCTCCTTAGCCAATGAATAGGGCGCTCTAAAAAAAAAGCAAATAAAGTGCAATCAGGAGATGCTGCAATCAATCAGATTTCAATTGGCGGAACTGATGCCATTGAAAGAGGCATTTTGATTGGTGGATACGTTTTGCTGCACTTTTCCCATCGATCGTTTCACTCTATTGAATGCGTACATAAATATTGACCACTGATTGATGTCCCTCGATATACCTCCAAATCTGAATCAAAGGACTTTATTTATTCTCTCAGGGGACTGAAACTTCTCTAATACTTCTGCGCTATACATTCCCCTTGTGTGAAACTTACAGAGGACGCTAAATTCTCCTGCGGAGAACAAAAGTGTTCACTTATAGAGCTGTGGGGAAAAGCCCTGACCCCATAGTTCTCCTTTAAAGTGTATGTCTGGGCAAGAAAAGAGAAGCATATTCAGGACACGTCAGCAATACATACACATTTCCCCATGGTATGTCTCTTTAAGAATGCTGCCAGTACAGAAAAATACCCCAGAAATCCAGCAACTTTTTTTAAGGTCCGTGGTGCGCGCGTCGAAGACAAACGTCACCCCTGTGAACATAAAAGTGCACAAGGGTGCTTCGGCCCTCTCTGATGGCTCTCCCAAAGAGAAACACCCGAGTGGGAGGAGATAGGGGGCCCCATAGAGGGTCACAGAATCTCCTCCCCGACATCAGGAATGGACCCCCGAAGGTACCCGCACCCTCCGTCTTCTGTGAAGTCAAACGTGCCGAACGCGCATAAAAAAAAGTGCCTAAATAATCTATTGCCAGTGCACAAGGGGCCGGAGTGCAAAAATATTGCCCCGGGCTCGCCATAAGGCCCGCCCTAGAGGCGTAGTGCCGAAGAAAGAGGGTAGGTGCCGTGACCAAGTGTCAGTGAAATCACATGTGGGGGTCCCACACCAGCAACTTTCTCACTTCCTGTAGTGAGTTGACAACACTGCCTCTGCTGCACTGAAATCCCAAGCAGTGTTGTCAGTCCTGCCCAATTCTTCTCTTGCTGGGCTACAGTATGGAGGTAAGGAGCGGGGGTGGAGTTATGTAGACCAGCAGGACTGACAACACTGCTTGGGATTTCAGTGCAGCAGAGGCAGTGTTGTCAACTCACTACAGCAAGTGAGAAAG
This sequence comes from Nanorana parkeri, assembly GCF_000935625.1. NCBI lineage: Eukaryota > Metazoa > Chordata > Amphibia > Anura > Dicroglossidae > Nanorana > Nanorana parkeri. The sequence continues at coordinate 54,454 of NW_017309086.1, read as the reverse complement.
TTGCTGGTGTGGGACCCCACATGTGATTTCACTGACACTTGGTCACGCCACCTACCCTCACTACAGGAAGTTGGGGGCTCCCTGGATTTCTGGCAGATCAATAGATATTTTTTGTGCTCCAGCAGCATTTTTAAAGAGACATACCACAGGAAACTGTGCATGTGCGCCACAGATGGAGATGGCAGTTTAGCTTTAAGTATCAAACCAAAATCCAAA
>NW_017309086.1:52411-54197 GCF_000935625.1 Nanorana parkeri | reverse complement strand
CATGATGGCCAAAAAGCTCAGAACAGCTGTATGCTTGTAATAAATAATATGAATGAATATCGGGCTTTATCTGCACTATAGACTAGCAGTTCTGGATGTACCAATGTGCTGGAAAGCGATAATTTGCATGGCTCCGCCCACTGACCTGAAGTGAGGAACAAACCTTTTATTATTGGGATAAGTGCTGAAATAAGACATGTGAATACCTTCTGTCTTCAAGAAGGCTTTACTGTGCTAGGCACTGATGTATTTGGAGTGCCTATTAATTCCTTTAGCCCCTTCTCATAATAACCTGCATGGTTATCCTTGCAGGAGTTCTAGCACAGCGCTGTGCTGGAACTCCTGTGACAGCTGAGGCGGGAAGGCTGCGGGGCCGCTCTCCTCTCTGTTTACACAGATTGCTGTGATCAGGGGTCCCCGAGAAGAATAGGGGACCCCGAAAACCACGGCACCGAAGAAGGCAGCCAGCGGGGGGGCGGACCATGGAGGGGGGCCGGACAACTCACAAGCAGGCTGCATGTAAGTGATTTCAGTGGCTCTATAGCCGCTGAAATCACTCGTACAAAACGGCTCCTCTACTTTACATTTAGCCTTGCTTGCCCCGAAGCAGTGCTAAATGTAGAAAAAAAATCCCTGCACCTTTAGGCCGCCCCACCAAGTGGCGGAATGCCAGGGCCCTGGGGGGGGCGGGGGGGGCACGGAGGAGGACGGCAGGCTGCATACAAGTGATCTTGGCGACATCACTTGTACAAAATGAGCAGCTGTACATTTAGCCCGGCTTGCCCCGAAGCAGGGCTGAATGTAGACAATAACTACCCGCATGGCAGCCGCACTGCCCCTCTACTCCATGTTGTCCCCGAGGCCGGGCCTCGGTGGCCTTGTGGGAATTCCGGCCCTGATTATGGAGAATGTAACTGGAGGAGTCGGAATATACAAAGTTGGGCAGGGACACCCAAAACTCCCAAAAGAGTCAGGAATGATTGCTGCTCCGATGCGGTGAAACTCGCGGTGTAATACCAGAACTCACCAGCTGGTGGCAGCATAATTTCTGTGTAACCGTGCTCTGGTTTCAGCAGATTAAAGTGGAATCGCCATCTGGGGGGGGGGTGTTAGAGTGTGTGAGGGATGTGGAGGGAGAAGAGGGGAAGAAGACGGTCCCCTTTTGTCTCCGGGGAGAGTAACATTCCCAAATGACTATAATGCATCATATAATCTCCTGTGAAATGCGTTCTGATCATTTTGCGGTCTGTCCTTTGACTGAGTGGCGACGCGCCAGCGATGACATCAGGCTGACTAATTTACAATGAGTAACCACAACATGCAATAAAAACAGATTTTATTGGCAATGCAAGACGGCGGTTCTGCGGAGGTTTAAGGCGAGGTCGGCTACGGCGTGTTTCGTGTGATGATGCCGCCATTTGTTTTTTGTTTCTTTTTTTATTGCACAGAGGTGCGCAACCTGCACCTCTTACCTGAGGGGGACTGCAAGTCCCAGCATGGCCGTGGTACAGTCTAATGTCCTTATCATGTACAGAAGGCAACATTGTTACTTCCATGTCATCAACATCAGCTGCGTGCGTTTGATTGGAAAACGCAGCCTTTGCCTAGAGCGGTGATGGAGAACCTTTATGAGCCCGAGTGCCCAAACCACTAAACCAGCTTATGTATCTCAAAGCGCCAAACCTGCGATTGCAACCTCTGTGGGCTCTTAGGTGGTCTGTACAGGCTCTTGGGAGGGGGGGGGGGGGCGGCTCTCAGGTGGTCTATATGGGCTCTAAGGGGGGCT
>NW_017309086.1:48719-51648 GCF_000935625.1 Nanorana parkeri | reverse complement strand
TATATGGGCTCTAAGGGGGGCTGTGGGGCTCTGAGGCGGTCTGTGCGGCTCCCAGGTGGTCTGTATGGGCTCTCATGGGGGCTGTTTGGCTCTTAGGGGCACTAAACAGGCTCACAGGGGGGCTGTGCGACTCTCAGTTGGGCTCTGCGTGCTGTTAGGTGGTCTGTAGGGCTCTCCAAGGGGGTTGTTTGGCTCTCAGGGGGGCTGTGCAGCTCTCAGGTGGTCTGTATGGGCTCTCATGGGGGCTGTGTGGCTCTTAGGGGCGCTGTGCGGGCTCACAGTGGGGATGTGCGACTCTCAGGTGGGCTCTTCGTTCTGTTAGGTGGTCTGTACGGGCTCTCAGGGAGTCTGTGTGGCTCTCAGGGGGGCTGTGTGGCTCTCAGGTGGTCTGTATGGGCTCTCACGGGGCTGCGTGGCTCCTAGGGGCTCCTAGGGGTGCTGTGCGGGCCCACAGGGGGGCTGTGCGACTCTCAGGTGGGCTCTGCGTGCTGTTAGCTGGTCTGTACGGGCTCTCAGGGGGGCTGCGTGGCTCTCAGGGGGGCTATGCAGCTCTCAGGTGGTCTATAAGGGCCCTGAGAGGCCCCCGCGAGCGGCTTCTAATATGCCTGATTGTGGTCAGGCCGGATCGCATACAGAGGCGCTCCGGGATGGTCGGGCATATCGTCAGGGGTGCCCATATGTTATACCGAACCTAGGCTCGCGTGCCAGCAGAGAGGGCCCTGCGTGCCAAACGTTCGCCACCACTGGCCTAGAGCGCCCGTCCACATGAAGCCCAATGCTGGTGCGTTAGCTTTGTAAATTGAGTCTTAGCTGTAAAAATCTGAACCCTGCAGACAGTTATTGCCGTTCTTAGATATTATCTATTACTATAGCGCCAACGTATGCTGTGGAGCTGCACAAAGTGATAATACACAGAATATATATTAAAGGAGAACTATGGGGTCAGTGCTTTTCCCCATAGTTCTCCTTAGGGTAACGGGAGGACACAAACTAGCGTCCTCCCGTCACCCTAGGCTCAGTATATAGGGAGCTACAGCTCGCGGTATACTGAGACGCCGCAGCCGGAACGGATCCCGACAATTCTGTCTGGATCCGCCCAGCTGCGTGAGTGACAGCTGGCTCTGCCTATCTAGAGGCAGCTGTACCCGCCCCCTTCCACGTCCGTTCCGCCAGTCAGAGCTGGAGGTTCGGAGCGGGGAGGGGGGAATCCCTGCAGGGAGCCGTGAGTGACAGTCACGGCTCTCTCTGCAGGGATAGATCGAGAAGTGAGCGAGCGACGGTATGTGTTCTCTCACTTCCCGATCTACTGAGCCGACCTGTGACAGTCTCATTGTCACAGGTCGGCTCAGATTATGAGTGAAAATCGCTCCTCCCTCCCCCCCTCATAGTTCTCCTTTAAAGTAACATGATAACATTATAATAACATTAATATATATATACAAAGTGATAGTTCACAGAAGATAAATCATAATAACATTATTGTACATGAAATACTAGGTGTGGGGGCTCTGACCATACAGACGATCATCACTATCCCTACATATTATTGGCTAATATATCACCAGCATATGCTGTGGAGCTGCACAAAGTGATATTACACTCGGGATACATAAGAATAACATGATAACATTATAATATACACAAATACACGACACACTAGGTGTGGGAGCCCTGACCCTACCGAGGATTCTTATTATTGTTAGATAATATTAAACTAAGATAGCACCAACATATGCTGTGGTGCTGCACAAAGTGATAACATACAGAGGATATATAAGAATAACATCATCACATTGTAGTATACAGTATATATATAGACACAGAGGATATATTAATATAACATTATAATATACACAAATACATGAGCTTTGACTGTACAGAGAATTATTACTATCTTTCCATAATATTGATGAATATAGCACCAACATATGCTGTGGAGCCGTACAAAGTGAGCTGTAAAATGTATATTAAAGGAGAACTATGAGGCGACTGATTTTCACTCATCCTCATAGTTGGAGGCGACGTGTGACAATGAGACTGTCACAGGTCGGCTCAGTAGATCGGGAAGCGAGCGAACGCATGCCGTCGCTCGCTCACTTCTCGATCATCTCCCTGCAGAGAGCCGTGACTGTCACTCACGGCTCCCTGCAGGGATTCCCCCCCCCCCCTGTCCGATCCTGCAGCGCTGACTGGAGGAACGGACGGCGAGGGGAAGGGTACAGCTGGCTCTGCCTCTAGATAGGCGGAGCCAGCTGTCAATCACGCAGCTGGGTGGATCCAGACAGTAATGTCGGGATCTGTCCCGGCTGCTGCGTCTCAGTATACCGCGAGCTGTACCTCGCGGTATACTGAGCTTTGGGTGAAGGGAGGACGCTAGTTTGTGTCCTCCCGTGACCCTGTATGTAAATGTAATTGTGTATATATCGCCATATATTAATGTGGAGATTTATAACAATGACATTTTAATATGTATATAGATATGTTGGGGCAGCAGGGAGGAGAGGGGCAGCTGGGAGGAGAGGGGCAGCAGGGAGTAGAGGGGCAGCAGGGAGTAGAGGGGCTTCAATAAATGATATGGTAACATTCCTTTTTTCTACAATTTTCATGACGTTTCTGAGGAATTGAGACCTCAGACATGTTACAAACGTAGCGGCCGACATGGAAGCGCTCGGACTGCTTTATGGTTTTCATTTTAATTCTTCTGCATAGATCCTCATTGAATAATGAGAGGCAGAAATAGAGGTAGAAGTTAAAGGAGAACTATGGGGTCAGGGCTTTTCCCCATAGTTCTCCTTAGGGTAACAGGAGGACACAAACTAGCTCAGTTTATACCGTGTTTCCCCGAAAATAAGACACTGTCTTATATTTTTTGGGGCTAAAAAAACCACACTAGGTCTTATTTTCAGGGTAGGTCTTTTTTTTTTTTTTT
>NW_017309086.1:45255-48516 GCF_000935625.1 Nanorana parkeri | reverse complement strand
GGCTAGAACTATGAGGTGAGTGAAAAGCCCCCCCCCCCTCATAGTTCTCCTTTAACAGAATCCTCATCGCCCTGCTCCTGTAATTCACTTAAGGTCAAATTACAGGCAACCTGCTGCATGGAGAATGGAATTCTTGAAGCCATCGGTTCTCAACCTGTGTAACCTCAGGACCCACATTTGTCCTCGGTCATTAAGTTGCGACCCGAGTGGCACTGCAATAGAAGGCTTGGTAGTGTGAGTGTGGGCTGCTGTGCTGTGATGGAGCTCCATCCATATGTGCATTGCTTGTGCAGCTCACATGTGCACCTCTAGACATGCCGGGAGCCAGAATGTGATGTCACTCCGGTCCAGTCACCTCTACAGGACATGCGAGGGAGCTATAAGCAATGGAGGGAGCTCCTTCGTGGCCATATCTCCAGCCCACCTCAAGTCAACACTCGGCATATTTTGAATGGCTGCTCGGTGTGAGAATGGACAGCGCTGCGCTAGGGGGAGGCTGAGGAGCCTCTCACCTAGAAAAGTGGAAGGCATGTGGCGACCCGCTGAGCACGGGGGCGACGCCACCAGTTGAGAACCGAGGCTTTAAGCTAAACTCCAGGCAGAGGTAAAAGACAACTGAATGCAGATCTGTATTCATATCATTCCTTTTTATTTTAATGCAAGCAGTGAATGTGAATTGAAAGCAGCCTCCTGCAATCCCTCCACAGCAAAGTTTGGACTGGAAAAGGGAGAAGCGGCACGAGGAGCTAATCAGGTGTGCTGCAGCGCTCATGTGCTAACAAGGGACATGCTGATTGTCGGAGAGGGCAGAGTGGCAGAGAAGCAACCTGCTGCTGCTCCTTCAGTGTGCAGTCAGAGGCTTGGGGTGGGTCCATGACAGCCTAAGCGCAGAGGAAGTGGGTTGAATGATGCCGGATGTCAATTAACCTGGAAGACTGAGAACATCTAGTGGCAGAGAGGAAGTACTGTGGGCAGGGCCGGATATACTCTCTCGCTGCTGCCCCAAGACCAGATTTCTCACTGCGCCCCTCTATCTGCCAAAAAGCCCCCCCCCATGGAGAATGGCAGACCTGCAGACTGCATAGAAAACAAACGGCGGCTTCCCCGCTGTATATTTAGCTCTCCTTGCCTGAAGCCGGGCTAAATGTAGAAAACAACTACCCGCACGGCGCCCTGAACTGCATGTCCTGGGCGTCGGGAGATAGGAATTTCACACACCTGCTGCCCCTCTACTCCCTGCTGCCCCTCTACTCCCTGCTGCCCCCCTACTCCCCGCTGCCCCTCTACTCCCTGCTGTCAGCTGCCCCTCTACTCCCAGCTGCCCCTCTACTCCCAGCTGCCCCTCTACTCCCTGCTGCCCCCTGTATTCCCTGCCGGGCCTTGGTTGGCCTTGTGGGAAATCCGGCCCTGACTGTGAGGGACAGCTCTGGAAAAAAAGTGAATTACACAAAAACTGCTTTTGTTTATTTCAGTTTTTATTTGGCTAGTGTTTTAGCCGGAGGTCTGATTTAACAATGCTCTTAGGCATGCTTTCTCAGCAGGTTCCCTTTAAGATAACTCTAAATGTTACAATCTTACTGAATGATCTCAACACATGGCAGAGTCCCACCCTTGGCCCCTCCTCCCTCTTGTACCACCCCCTACCTCCTAAAGGCTTTCAGATTAGCCGCTCCCATCGCAAGCCTGATTTTAAAACTTTCAGCTCACCGGACAATGTGGACTTAGCATTGGCTGAACTGAACGTGTCTGAATTGCTCCTGAAGGACTAACGCCTTTGGCCTGGAGCGGCTCTTTAGGTGCGTTCCCCAGTGAAAATATTCGACGCCCGTCGATAAAACTTTGACAGAAGCCAATAAAAGAAGGTGAGCGCCATTTAGATCCGATGGGAACGCGCGCTGATCTTCATCATCTGGAACCCATGACGGGTCCTCCTACTCCCGTTTACTAGAAGTCGGGGCAAATGTGACACATTAGCCGTGTTCTCGGCGCAGACGGGCTAATTAGGCCCATCTGGTCTTCGTTAGACCTGGAGACCCTACAGGAGAAGACGCATCCTTATCGAATCTCTGGACGAGGGGCAGGAAAATCACTGAGCCCCCCCCCCCCCCTCCCTCCGCAGAGACGGCTCAGCCAGTTTAATGTAACCTAAGCCGTTTAACTGGCGGTGTTATTGCCTGTTTAATGGATCTTCCACATAAAATCTGACTTGGCCAATGGAAAGTGACTGGTGCTAAAGAAAGGGCTTATGGTAAGCCCCCGACCTCGTAACCACCTCTTATGGCAGGAATTACAGACGACTTCCAGGTCACTGCTGAGGCTCTTAAATCTGAACTGCGGCCTTCCCTTCAGTCTTGCACCGTTGTACCGGCTCCTCTCCTGGAATTAAATTGTTTATTCTGATTTCCCTGCACACTGTGAGCTTCTCAGAATTACATAGGGACAGGGTGTTGCCCATAGTGAACCCATGGCATTGGGGCTGCTGCTGAGAGCTTCCCCCCATGGCTCCCACCGCACACACTTATATAAGCACCCCCTATTCCCTTCAAGGGGGGCATGCAATGGTGGTCATGCAATTGCTGCAGGAATCCTAGAGGTGGGTGGCCAATCTTGCATCACAATGGCGGAAACCATTTGAACCACGGTGTGGAACGTAGGTGTCTGCGATGGAGGGCATCGGCCAGTGACCATTTTGGGGAGCTTTATGTCTCATTGTTATTATGATACAGGATTTATAGAGCGCCAACAGTGTGCGCAGCGCTTTACAATATAAGGAAGACATTACAGTCACAATGCAAATCAAGACAAGATGGTAAGGAGGGCCCTGCCCCTGAGGGCTTACAGTCTAAAAGAGGAGGGGCCAGTGATACATGAGGAGGGAGCTGTGTGGGGATGAATTATTTGAGAACGTGATATTTCAGTGGTCAGGTTGAGGTGGGATCGGCTTCCCTGAAGAGATGAGTCTTAAAGGATCGCCTAAAGGCAGTCAGAGTGGAAGGCAGACGGACAGGTTGGGGTAAAGAGTTCTAGAGGATGGGAGAGATTCTAGAGAAGTCCTGGAGGTGAGCATGGGAGGAGTTGACGAGGGAGCTGGAAAGCAGGAGGTCTTTTGAAGAGCGTTTGGGGACGGTTAGGGTGATACTTTGAGACAAGGTCTGAGATATATCCGGGGGCGGAGTTGTGGATGACTTTATAAGTCATAGTTAATGTTTTGAATTTTATCCTTTGGGCTATTGGAAGCCAGTGCAGGGATTGGCTGAGGGG
>NW_017309086.1:41439-43891 GCF_000935625.1 Nanorana parkeri | reverse complement strand
CAGAGGGGGGGTTGCAGACACTGAGCGGTTGGTTAGGTGAATGAGTCCAGCAGCTGCATTCATGATAGACTGAAGGGGGGAGGAGCCTGTGTAGAGGTCGGCCAATGAGGAGGGAGTTGCAATAGTCAAGACGAGAGACAACAAGGGAGTGGATGAGTAATTTTGCGGTTTCATTGGTGAGGAAGGGGCTTATTTTGGAGATGTTACGAAGGTGAAGGCGGCAGGATTTGGTGATTCCAGCTATGGAGACCAGTTATGAAAGGCGGGTTGTGACCAGTCAGTGTCCCCGGAAGAGAAGTGACCGAAGTTCTGAAGAATGAATGGACATTGTTAAAAACAAGTTTCCTATTTCTAAAAAAGGTTTAAAAATGTAGTGGGTCCAGGACACGGCACCTTCGTGTGAAGCCCAGTATGACCCCTTCGGTTCTAAAACTGGAACTTCCCTTTGTGATTCCCATTACCGCTCATAGATACTTCCAGATGTATCCCTGACCTATGGAGAAAAGGATAGAAGTGAGTCCTGAGTCTGGTGCTATGGCTGCTTCTGTGAGGACCTCTCCTTCTATTATCAGAGAGGAATCTGCGTCAGGACAGCAGTAAATAATACTTCTCCATCATTCCAGGGTTGTGCCCAACACTTCAACATGAGAGATGAAGGTTCCCTGCCTGGAGGATTCCATGGAAATCTCTGCTAATCTCGGCTGCCTGGCTGGTGCGTTGGGCACGTCTTTGATTGATGGGTAGATGGTAGCCGAGGCCTTCAGAGGTCACGTAGCACCCTGGTGGTCATCAGCTCCTTGGCTTCCTCATCTCATGTCAGGCCAGGGATCAAAGATCGTGGCATCAGCTGACCCTTTAATGAACCTGACCAGCCTCCCGGGCCCGGGGAGAGGATTCCGGGCCTCCAGCCTCAATATTTGCAGAGTTCCCCACTAAAGATTTCGGGGAAAACTCTCATGAGGGAGATTTGGATTTGCCTATCTGTGACTCTTTGGCTTTTGCATTCTTGTCCCTGTTCGCTGAGTCAAAAAGTGCCGAAGCCAGCGGATTAGCATGACAGCCAGCAATTTAGGATGGAGGTCAGCAATGACGTGGCTCACGGTTCTTTTGGTTCATGTTGCCTCTAACAGACGCAAGTTTGCTCGTTTTGAGGTTTTATTTCCTGATAGAAGAAAAATAAACTGTTATATTTATACAAACCCATAAAAGAGATCAAAGTATAAAAAAACAACAACAAAAAGAACAAAAGAATAAAATATTTGACTGAAAACATTTTTTAAAAAGCAGCTTCTGGTTCCCGGTGACTGATTACATATCACGGAAGCATGTGAGAAGTTTCCTCTGGTGAAGGAGTGCAACATGTGACTCTCTCTATTGCCCTTGCTTGCCCTTTGCATGGCTGCCTGGCATCGGATGGGTACCATGGAGACTGAGATGGCATCCTTCAGGGCACCTCTTCACATTAGAACACTTCCTGTCCAAGAGTGACAACGCTCGCTTACTGTACTGTATCTAGGAGCAACGTCGTCACCCTAGGCAGAGGCGTCCCAAGGCTGGGTGACACCCGGAGCGGTCACCGGGTGTCACCCCGCCGAAACGTCACCTATCTATGATGTCATCGCGCACGGGCGGCAATCTTCTCGATACCTGCCGGCGGCCATCTTGGTGATGGACGCCGGCAGAGAGAGGAGGGGACAGTCACCCGGCAGGATGAGGTTTGCCGCCGGGTCCCCTCCTCTCTCCTGATACTGCCGGGCGCTCGGTCATGGACTTTTCAGAGGGGGGTGACACCAAAACGACTGTCAGTCATTTTGGTGTCACCCCTCCAATGGCGTCACCCGGGTGCGGGCCGCACCCCCCTTGTGACGCCACTGACCCTAGGACACCTCCTCCTTTCCCCTATATCCACAACATAGTAGTTCACAGAAGATAGCTGGGAGGGCTGACTGAGATTTCGGCTCAGAGTGCAGGATGTTACAAGGACACTGGATGTCTGGCAGGATCAACAGGAACTTTTCCGTACCTGCAGAAAATATCCTCAGCCTGAAAAACAGAAAACGAATGCAGCCGCCACATCTAAGGAGCCGTAAGCTGCCGATATGTTACATTGTTGTTCCTGGGTTTAGATACATTGTAACAATGCAGATGAATATAATAATAATAACAATGTAGCATTTTGTCTGCTGTGAGAAGATTTCTATTGCTGTATATTGATGTCCGTTCATATCTGAGTCAGCGCAATATTACCATCGCGCCGTACGGACTTCGATGGTGGCGGTGACGGCCCTCCTGCTGGAATACATAAATATTAGTGAACTGACCCCCACTGTCTGTTTGGCTGACCCCCACCCCCTGCGACGACCCCGTGTTTACTTAGCACTCAGACGTCAGTCCGCACTGCCCGGCCAGCAGAGCGATCCCCCCCCCCCCACAAACAGGCGGTAAAAATACT
>NW_017309086.1:35674-40311 GCF_000935625.1 Nanorana parkeri | reverse complement strand
ATTTCCCATGAATGCAATGCAGTCTGCCCTGCCGGCATGGGGTTAGGAAAACTGAGGAGCGAGGGAATCGCTATAGTGTGCCGTGCTTGTGTCCTCGTAGCAGAGGAGCGCGCGGCGCCGGACTGCGCTTATACGCCCACCCAGAGCGAGCCGCAGACCCCAATCCTGAAGGGTGTTATACAGAACCGGCTGCGTCATCTCTGGGTTGTCACACGAGGCGTTCACTCCAGTAAACCCGAAATGACTCCCAAATAAAATTGTTTCCATTTGCTTTTCTTTTGCCGTAAAACCCATTTTCAGGAAATATCCGCTGATCCCTCCAGCGGCTCGGACGTCCCCCCGCGCTGCAGAGGGAAGATCAGCCCTTCAGAGCGTTGCCCCCGGGAATGAGGACGGCCAAGCTACTGGCGGGATCAGCAGATATATACTGGACCGGTGACACGCGACGTGTCATTTCGGCAGCAATTACAGTTTATAAGCAATCAGTACCAAGACAAAATAGTCATGTGACCACCAACGCTCCAATCTGCTCTGCGCGGCGGAAGATGGGGAGACACATCCGCTTCAACAGGTCACCTGACATGCTGATGCTCAGCCCCACCCAGAGCCTGTCTGTTCTCTGTGTGTAGGGAAAGGGCTCTTAGAAGATGTAGTTCTGGGGGTGGCATCCCCCCTGCATGCATTTTACAAACCTGCTGATGATAAGTCCTGAATAGTGCAGGGAATGTAATGACATGGCGCCACTGTCTGCAGCAGTCTCCTGAGCGTGCTAGGGGCTAATAGGAAGTGGGTTGAATGATGCTGGGTGTCTATCCACCCAGAAGAGGACGTGGACTGCAGTGCAGTGATTCATCAGGCTCCTCCCCTCTTCCTCTGATGTCATTGGTTGTCCCAGCTCCTCCCCTCTCCTTATGTCACTGGTTGTCCCAGCTCCTCCCCTCTTCCTCTGATATCACTGCGCACTGGGAGCTTCTCACAATGTGCATTAGAAGCTGCAGCGTGTCAGAGAGAGCTCCGCCTCATTTCCTGGCTGGAGGACGTCCAGCATCATCTAGAACAGGGGGTAGGCAACCTCGGCACTCCAGTTGCTGTGGAACTACAAGTCCCATGAGGCATTGCAAGACTGCCACAGGCATGACTCTCAGGGGCAGAGGCATAATGGCATTTGTAGTTTCAGCACAGACGGAAGTAGAGCTGCAGCTAACGATTATTTTCAAAATCGATTAGTTAGCCGATTATTAAGTTCGATTAATCGGTTAATCGGATAGAAAATAAAATACATTTTTAAAAATGGCTCCGGTGATGGGACTACTAGTTTGTATTGAGATTGCAGTCCATCACAGGAGCAAGCTTGGAGCGGTGGAAGTAAAAAAGAAAAAAAAGAAAGTGTGGTGTGCAATATAGTGAAATGAAAAGTGTAAAATTATATAGCAATGAACGCAGAATGGCACCGGCTATAGAGGACTACAAAACCCAGCAATAGTACATTATACAGCACAATGCAGAATACCGCCAGCTATAGAGGAATACAACAAATCCCAGCAATACATTATACATACAGTGTATAATGTATTGCTGGGATTTGTAGTCCTCTATAGCTGATGGTACATTGGTCTGTATAATATACAGCACAATGTACCATCAACTATAGAGGAATACAAATCCCACTATCCCAGCCATAGATTATAGAGCACCATGTGGGGAAAGTGCAGGCTTACCTGAGCAGTCTTCCAGCAACCTGTTTCTGAGATGGGGCCTGTCTATCGGCGGCTGTCATCCGCCCACACCTGCTCCTCCTTACTTCTTCTCCCTGCGTCCCTGTGCCGACCGTGGATTTGGGCGGGCAGTGAGCGTGAGGCAGGGAGGAGGTGTGGCGTGTGGAGCATGGATGCGGGCGGGTCTGAGGTGGGGAGGAGGTGTGGCGCGCAGCGTGTGTGGAGCCGTGAACAGGGGCAACCAATCGGAAGCCGATTAATCGATGATTGAAATAGTTGACAACTTTTTCAATAATCGATTATAATCGATTATGTCGATTAGTTGTTGCAGCCCTAGACGGAAGGCAAAGGTTGCCTACTCTTGATCAATCTCTTTCCTCCCCAGCCTGACGTTGCCTGGCCCCGCCCCTTTCATTCATTGGATTTCAGTTCTTTCAATCATGGAGGCTCTGTATCACATGTGGGCGTTACCTATGCAAATACAGCCTGCCTATCAACGGCCACTCCCCCAGACTGACACCCACCCATCAAGGCATTTTGATATTTGCATAACTCACTGCTTGCATCAGGGCTGGGGGCTCTTCAGAGAAGTACTGTGATGTTTTCACAGCACCCTGCTGGCCCCTCCCATTAGCTATGATCTGCCTGCATTGTATAGAGAAGCACAGAAACCCAGTGATGACTAAAATCAGGTATTTAATGAAAATGTAAAGGTTTTATTTTAATAAAATATTGAAATGGGCAGCACATTCCTCCTCGTCTCTCCTGCGCTGGATTGTGTTCCCGCACAGATAGACTCCTCACCCGACCGTGAATCCTCAAATATTAGCTTTCCTTCGCAGCGCTGTCCAGACGCAGGGAAAATAGCTCCAGTGTTATTGGTAGGCGGCGCTGGAAAAGCAATAAGGAGAACGGACGGCGGGAGCGTTCCCTGCCATGAATGCGGCCCTTTGTGGAAGGCGCGCGGGCCCGAACCAGAGCTCTGAAAATTCCCGTTCTTCAATAAAATGAAAAAAAAAAACAAAAAAAAAACCTTCTACCTCTGCGGCGGACATGTTTTTTCTATCAGTGCACATAAACACAGGGCGAGCTTTTCTTTCACAGGTTTTATAAGAAAAGATGGGATCCCCGTCATCTGACCGACCACCCACCTCACCGTCTGCGAGGATCACACAGCTGACAGAGAATGGACGGCGTCCAGGGAAAGGGAGGACGGCGTCCGACGCTGAGATCACCAGGAGGAGAATACTCCAAACAAGGAGAGACGGACAAAGGAATTTGTGGGGAGCGTCGGACTTCCATCGCCCTGCGTCGGGTTGCCGTTGTTTGCGGCCATTAAGGGAATCGGCTATTTTGTCAAATATTTTTTAAACCCATCTTTAGGCTAACCCAAAGATGAATCTTCATATATTTTATCCCCCCATCGGCGTGATAATGAAATGAATAAATAAAACCTTCCTGTTTTCATTATATACCCAGTAATGGGAAAACTTTGCCACTGCCGATGTTCTGTCAAGAATGCCGACCCAGTCGAATTTGCCGACCTGACCATCTGCGCTTGCGCACACACCGGGATGAACGAGGAAGCAGCCGTTTATTTACAAAGTATTTATTTCTATTTATTGTGACCGTTTATAATAATCCATCCATGGCTGTAATTGATGGAAGGCATTTTATGCACATTCACAATGAATATCGTGAACAAAAAAAGTGCAACCGTGAAATCACAGCACACAAAAACGTGCACAAGGGTGCAAGGTCCTTCGAAAGAAGGGACCTACTTTCCCGACCTCCCCCCCGGGGCGCAAGGCTCCTGACAGGGGTTGAGACTGTTGGTCCACCAACCCGAAGGCCGGTGGACCCATTTCCTTCGGGGACCTGCCGAAACAGGTCCCTCACAGTACTAGGCAAGAGGGATCTCCCGAAGAGAAACCCCCCTCCTGGGTGGGAGGAGACAGAGAACCCCGTAAGAGGCACAGAATCTCCTCCCAGCGTCAGGAATAGGCCCGGAAGAAACCTGCACCATCAGCATCTGTGGGTCAATGCCAAAAAAAGGCCAATCGTGTCGTGCATAGAGTGCTATAAATAATAAGTGCCAGTGCACCACACTGACAGGCCCTAGGGGCCGGAGTGCAAAAATATTGCCCCGGACTAGCCATAAGGCCTGTCCAAGAGGCGCAGTGCAGAAAATAGCAATGTGGTGTGTGACCAAGTGATCAGTGAGTCAATGTGGGGTCCCACACCCAAGTGACTTCCTGAGCACCCCTGGGACGCCACCCCCAGGGGGCACAACACCACGGGCTTCTGCCGCCCCCGAACCCTCGAGCCAGACCAAGTTTCGTATCCATTCCCATCAGGAGATAGTTCACCTTCAGAGATCCCTCCCCTGGAGCCCACCCATTAACTAGGGTCGAAAACTCCGGGGCCTGGAACCTCATGCGGCTCCCTACCAATTACGCCAGGAACCTACTGGTCCGTCCATCCACCCTTCCTAGGCGACAGCAGACTTTCAGTTCCCGACAACTGATAAGAACAGATACTACACTTGATCTTAGCCAAAAGGCCGAGAAGCCTTCCATCGTGTACTGGCTCGGAGGGCATATTATGAACAGTCAAAATTAACAATTACAAATGAATACTTTATAAATAAATGGATGTTTCCTCGTTCATCCCGGTGTGCGCGCAATCGCAGATGGTCAGGTCGGCATTCTCGACAGAACACAGGAGGACAGGAAAGACCTGTGATGTCATCAGACTGGTTAGAAGAGCCCTAAAAAAAAGATCGATACATACCTGGGAACTTTTGGAAGTGGCAGAGCTGAAGATAAGGCCAGGAGGGGGTGGAATCGGGGCATGATGGGAAGTGAAACAGGGAGATAGGGATGTCCACAAGGATCAGGGCCCCCCCCCCTCCCACCAGAC
>NW_017309086.1:35156-35443 GCF_000935625.1 Nanorana parkeri | reverse complement strand
CAGACTTAGACCCCATACAATGCACCCACCAAGCTAGAAGGAGTGAGGTACCCCGGGACTGTGCTCTTACCTCCCCTAAGGGCAGGTTCACACCATTTTCCGGACCGGGTCTGGTCCAGAAAATAGTGTGTTGCTGTTATGTTGCGCTAGGTCCGGTGTAACAATCTCACAAGGGATTAATGTTGTATCAACAACAAATCTCCTCCTTAACCACCTCCGGGCCGGCCGTAGTAAAAAAACGGCCGGCCCGAGCTCTCTAGATCTGAGCGGGCGTCTTTAGACGTCCG
>NW_017309086.1:26200-34526 GCF_000935625.1 Nanorana parkeri | reverse complement strand
CCTAAATATAGTAAAAAATAAAACCCCAGTGGTGATTAAATACCACCGAAATAAAGCTCTATCTGTCCCCAAAAAATGGTATAAAATTCATTTCAGTACAGCGTTGCATGACGGAATAAACGTCAGTCAAAGTACCGCAGCGCTGAATACTGAAAAATGGCCGGGACAGGAAGGGGGTCTAAACACCTGGTCTTGAAGTGGTTAAAGGGGAACTATGAGGGGCAGGGGGGGTGCTTTTCACACACCTCATAGTTCTAGCCGACCTGTGACAATGAGACTGTCACAGGTCGGCTCAGTAGATCGGGAGGTGAGCGAACACATACCGGCGTTCGCTCACCTCTCGATCCTGTCCCTGCAGAAAGCCGTGACAGGGGAGGGGCTGCATTCCCCGCTCCGATCCGCCAGCGCTGACTGGCGGAACGGACGGGGGAGGGGGCGGGTACAGCTGGCTCTGCCTCTAGATAGGCAGAGCCAGCTGTCAGTCACGCAGCTGGGCGGATCTCGAGGTCGATGTCGGGATCTGCTCCGGCTGCGGCGTCTCAGTATACCGCGAGCTGTAGCTCCCTATATACTGAGCCTAGGGTGACGGAAGGACGCTAGTTTGTGTCCTCCCGTTACCCTAAGGAGAACTATGGGGGAAAGCCCTGACCCCATAGTTCTCCTTTAAGGACCTCGGGAAGGATTTTAGGACGTAACGCTTTCCCTTTTTTATACATTTCTTTGGAAAACGTTTTACATTGCTTCGCATTTTCCCCTTAAATCCCGACTTCTGCGGAATATCTGGAAGCGTCACGCTGCGGCCCCCGGCCCTGCTGTGTGTCAGGTTTATGTCCAGGTGCTCTTTATATCCGCCATCATTTCCAGGTTTGAGTCGCCCCGTTTTCTGGAAGCGTCTCAAAGCGTCGGCGTTCCCGGCGCAGAGTTGAATCTTGACAGAAAGCAGAGATTATCCCTTTTTATTCTATTTGTGCCGGAAAGATTTATCTGGGTTGTGCATTGCTCGGAGTGCCGATGATTCTGGATTATTTTCCCATCAATCACCTCCCTTCCTAATTCCTGTTATCGCTAATAAGTCCGAGCTGGAGGAATTACAAAGCTTGCCGGGACTCCCCCGCTGCCACCCTCAAACCACCCGCTCGGCCCGCGGCTCCCTCTCTCTCTTGATTGCCGTCCAAATCTCTTCCGAAAATTCAGAGTTTGGCAACAAAGCGCATTGCACGCCTCCTGAATGTCTGCTTGGTAAATGTCAGATAACGTTGCACCACCGTCAACGCCAAGAGTGAAATTCAGATCCGCGAAGACCGACGCTTACCAATATAAAGTGGATGTGGACCCGACCACTGAACACTCATCGAAGCTTCAACGCGTTCACGTCATTCCACAAATGTCATGTTTAAACTTTTATATTTGAAACTATCGTAGAAATAATTATCCCTGGTGGCAGTGGCGTAACGATCACCATAGCGACCCAGGCGGCCCGCTATGGGGCCCGGGGCACAGTGGGGCCCGGCCAGATGCCGTGCGGGCCGCCTGGGTCGCTATGGGATACTCTGCTGGTGGCTTTCACTGGCGGCTGAAGACGAACGCGCCGCTGTTCAGATCACTGACAGTAACCTGTGCAGCAGCGTGTTCCTCTCCACAGAGTCAATCAGAGCCAGCAGCGGAAGTGGAAGCGGGGCCCGTGGTCGGCAGCAGGGGAAAAGGCAGGGCGCGGTGACGAAGAAGGAGGCGGGCCGGGCGACGGAGGAGGAGCCCATCAGCGACCGTGGAGGAAGAGGAGGCGGATAGGTAAGGAGTGCGACCAGCCCATCAGCGACCGTGGAGGAAGAGGAGGCGGATAGGTAAGGAGTGCGACCAGCCCACCTGATGGTGACCCTGCAGAGCCCACCATAGAGAGTCTATGGTGCGCTCTGCAAGTTCACCCTCAGGTGGGCCCTGCAAGGGGTATAACTAGAAATCACGGGGCCCCATACAACATTTTGCTATGGGGCCCTGCGATTTCTAGTTACGCCCCCTACCTGGTGACCCTTCCATGAAGGCCCTTATTTAGGCGCTGAGGGGTGACAACTCTCCATCCCCCCAGTCGCGCTCCTGCATTATCACCCAGACACATGGGCTTCTGATGGAGACATCACTCAACACACATGACGCAGACATAGGGCTGCCACCTGTCCGGGATTCACCCGGACAGTCCAGGTAATGAATGCTGTGTTCGGGTTTCATGGCAGCTGAAGCGCCGGACACAAGATGTCAGGCAGACAGGGGCAACCAAAATTAAGATCGGGGCTACTGGCCCCACACTGAAAATAGTCTCAACTGTGGTATTTACATATGAATAAGCCGCGTTATCCCCCAAAAATATGAGTGCGTCGCTAGAGTGTTTGGGTTTCACTGGAAGAAAAGGTGGCAACCCTACACAGACATGACCCAAGGTTGTCACCGCCAGGAAACCCGCTACAAAAAATGTCATGCAGCCATCACTGGAGTGCATGTAGGCTGGAAGCATCTGCAAAGAACCTGCAGGAGATCAGAAGCACTACGATGGAGCAAACGATTAACAAACAGGTGTAAGACTCCTATGACTGGCTCAGTGTTCTCTGTACAGCGCTGCGGTATATGTCAGAGCTATATACATGTATAATAATAGTGTGTGAGTGTGGGGGGACATTAGAGTGTAAGCTCCTCTGTACAGAGACTGATGTGACTGTGGTGGAGGGGAGGGGACATTAGAGTGTAAGCTCCTCTTTACAGAGACTGATGTGGCTGTGGGGGGAGGGGACATGGACATTAGAGTGTAAGCTCCTCTGTACAGGGACTGATGTGACTGTGGGGGGGACATTAGAGTGTAAGCTCCTCTGTACAGAGACTGATGTGGCTGTGGGGGGAGGGGACATTAGAGTGTAAGCTCCTCTGCACAGAGACTGATGTGACTGGCTCGGTGTTCTCTGCACAGCAGGACTAGGAGAGGGAAATGGACAGTGTCAGTCTATCAGCTTCTACCGTCCTGTCAATGTAAGACTAGGAACTCGTTAATGTAGAGATGCGGGGGTCTCTTATCTCTTTTTTTTTTTAAATCTATGTTTATTAGACAAAATAATAGACAGACACTTGCATGTATCACAAAAGAAAAAGGACTGCACGCAGGCAGTCAACTGATTCACGTTGGTATTGATTGAGCATACATGACAATAGAGTTAGTGAATTCTCAAACGAGTCAAGTATTACTGGGACTCAGCGACACACCAATATAAATCGGTCCTGGTGAAAAAAACGTCATTGGTCAAAAATCGTACACACCATATTTAGGAAGCATTTCTAGTTCACCTTATCGCATAGAGTGATAGTGCTTTGGGCTGCGCCCTCCCATCTTAGCACCCTCCCATGGGGCATGGTAACCGGACCGCTGGACCCAAGGTGGGCACGGAGCCCCTAGCGCCATAACATTTCTACTATATAAACATATGCAATCTGAGTGTAAGGTGAATATGGCGAGAGCCCCGAGGGGCAAAGCAGGAAAGAAAAAGAGGAGAGGAGGTTGAAAAGCAGTGATCAGATTGGGGCAGGGAGGACATTGAGAGGGGAGAGGAACGAGGATGAGAGGGGCCTGCCAATTACTGGTCCTGACTCCTAGCAACGGTCAGCTGTCAGTTTCCTTGAACATGTCTGTGGCACTAGCAGAAGTCCAGGGCACAGGTCCGCCGACCCAAGGGCATCCCCGAGATTTAACCCTCCGGGCTCATGATCTGCAGGTAGGGGCCAGTGGCGATGTAGTGTGTCCACGCTCTCCAAGTGGTCCGGAACTTCTCTTCCGAGTGATGGACGGTGGATGTGAGATCCTCCATAAGATAGATCTCATTGACCTTTGTAAGCCAAAGACGCAGTGATGGGGCCATATTCGATCTCCAGAGCGCTGGGACGCAGGCTTTCGCTGCATTTAGTAGATGCACCGACAGGGAAGCTTTGTATTGGCGACGTGTTAGTTTGGTCCTGTGCAAGAGAAACACCGCCGGGTTCAGCTCCAAACTCGGCGACACCAGTGTATTGATGATGTCTCCCACCTCCTCCCAGAATCTCTTCAGCAGGGGGCAGCTCCAGAAAATATGGAGCATAGTACCTCCAGTCGCGCCGCATCTCCAGCAGACATCCGGAATGGCTGGGTTCATTTTGTGGAGAACGTGTGGAACCCTGTACCATCGGGACAGAACCTTGTATCCCTGCTCCTGGAATTTGTTGGCGATGGAGCACCTAGTGGCGAAATGTACCATAGTGTCTTTCTGTTCGGGGGAGAATGTGACGCCCAGCTCCGTCTCCCACCTCTGTAGGTACTGAGGGGAATACTCTTCTGGGGGGGGCGACTAGTAATTTATAGAGTAGAGACAGAGCGTGGCGCACCGGCTCCCCTTGTCTGCAGATGTCTTCAAATGGAGTCAGGGGCCTGTCCAGTCAAAGGGAGGCAGGAATAGCCAGGAGAAAGTGCCTGAGCTGGAAGGAGGTCCAGACGTCCAGAGGAGGGTCTAGCAATACCTGGAGATCAGGCACCGGCATCCAGGAACCCCCCTGGAGATCAGGCACCGGCATCCAGGAACCCCCCCGTCCGGAAGTCCCGGACGCGAAACTTGTTGAGGCCCACCAGGCTACGTAAGCGTCTATTTTCCAGGCCCACTGGAAAATCCCGATCCCCGATCACTGGGGTGAGCGGGGAAGGGAACGGGGAGAGTCGGGATGACCTGAAGAGGGATCGAACGATCCCGAGCGTGGCCCCAATTGTGGGGTGTTGAGAGCACACTGCCGGTATAGCGCTAGACAGCCACGGGAGTCCCGTCAGCGGCACCGGAGAAGCCTGCACCTCCATGCGCACCCACTGTTTGTGGGCTGAGTGGCAGCACCAATCGATTACTCTATTGAGGTGCACCGCTCGATAATAGAGGGCCACATCAGGTAGTCCAATCCCCCCAGAGGCTTTTGGCATACTTAGGAGACGTCTACTTAATCTGGGTGCCCCATTCGCCCAAATGTATGTCAGGAACAGCCTGCGAAGGCGGGCAGAGAACGCTGGCGGGAGACGAATAGGCAGCGCTTGCATTATGTACAGAATCCTGGGAAGTATGGTCATTTTGAGCGCAGTACAGCGACCAAACCAAGTGAACCGTGAGAGCCTGCCATTTCATCAGGTCTTGTTTAATCTGGAGCAGGAGTGGAATATAGTTGGCGTCATATAATGATTTCAGATCAGGGGTGAGAAAAGTGCCCAGGTAGGGCAAAGAACGTTCCTCCCATCGGAATGGAAACTGGGCCTGAATAAAGCCCAGTTCCGCCGGAGGTAGAGTGATGTTTAAAGCTGCCGACTTAGACCAGTTAATGGCCAGATTCGAGAGAGCTCCATATTCCCTAAATTCCCGCATAAGTTCCGGGAGGGAAGAGCGCGGCTGGGAGATGAAGAACAGGAGGTCGTCAGCGTACGCTGCGACCTTATGATCCACCGAGTGGAGCCGGTGTCCGGCTATTTGACCATTAAGTCTAACATGACAGAGAAACGGTTCTGACGCCAGGATGTACATCAATGGGGACAAGGGGCAGCCCTGTCGCGTTCCGTTCGTGAGAGGGAAATACGGAGATCTGGTCTCGTTGACCCGTATCGCCGCTGTGTCGGACGAGAGTAGAGGGCAAGTAGCCATTTCAACATATTTGGGCCAAGTCCGATATGTTGAAGGGTGGATCTTAAAAACGCCCAATCCACCCTGTCGAACGCCTTTTCGGCGTCTGTGGAGAGGATCATCAGCAGGGAGGAGGTAGATCGCGCTCCATGTATGATATTGAGGGCCCTAGCTGTGCTATCCCTGGCCTCCCTAGTTAAAACAAACCCCGCTTGGTCGTCTTTCACTAAGTTCTGGACGACAGGCGAGAGAGCCTGTTAGCCAAAATTTTCGCAAACAATTTGATGTCAGCGTTAAGGAAGGCTATTGGACGGTAGCTCCCACATTGCGCGGGGTCTCTCCCTTCCTTAGGGATCACCACGATATGCGCCCTCAAGGAGTCTAACGGAACAGGGCGGTTGAGGAGTATAGAATTATAAGCTGTCAAGAAGTGGGGCGATAACAGGTCCTGAAACCCACGATAGTACGGAATCGTGAAACCATCCGGCCCCGGGGCTGTCTCTTATCTCTAGGGTTTGAGTAGATCACAAGACCGGCTGAAGAGAATGACAAATCCTTGGGCAGGTGAAACATTTCCCGGACAGGTTTCTGATTGTATTTAGCTTTTGTTTCTGTGATTTTATAATTAGCTCTTTAACTTCAGTTTTATATAACACGCACACGCGCACACACGCACACACACGCATCTTATATGTTTTCTCCCTCTCTTCAATGTGTTGCAGAATGACACGGAGCATCTGCGTTCTGTTAGCAGGCTGAAAATGTTTGTTATCTCCTCCGGATAAATGGTGACAAGCCGAGTTCTGCACATAAATTCCCCCCTAAGCCCATTATTAAAATGTGATTTGTAGGTGGGAGATCGCTCGCTAAGCCCCCGTTTCGCTCTCCTGCGCCCCCGGCCCAGCGCCCCGGTGACTCATTAACAAAACACGCTGACATTTAACGAGCGTTTATCGTTCTCTGCGCACTTCTCCCCGGTGATGGACAGCCGCGGCGATGGGCGGCATTCATTGGGGAGGACGTGGGCTGCGTGCGCGGAGCCTTTAATTACAGCCGAATCCCCATCGCAAAAAACACCACAACCCCCCCAACGTCCCTGTAGTGGCGTCTGACTCCTTCTTTTCCAGTTCCGTGCATCTACAAGCGCCCTGTGCACTATCTGAGGGTGACCCCATTTCTGAACCTAATGTTTTCGTGTCACAATTCTGCCTCCTGACGGGCCGCGACATTGGGTTGCCTAAGCTCCGCCCCTCCCCAGGTCTTCAACCATTTACATCACTCCGGCTCTCCACCTGATCTCGCTCTCTAGTGTGTCAAATTTGAAGTATTTTTGATTTTTTTTACATTGTTTCTCTTTAAGGAAAATGTATCAAAACTGGAGCAGCTGTGCACGGCGACCAATCAGCGCCTTTCTTCAGTTTTGGTCAGTTGAGTGGGTTCTCCCCTTAACATCAAAGTGCCCCCTTCAAATCAAGATTTTCTTGTTTCTTCTTCACATAAGAGTCACCCTTTGCATCAGTAGCCCCCCTTCACATTAGGAGTCCCCCTTTCACATCAGTAGCCCCCCCTTTCACATCAGTACATCAGAAGCTCCCTACTTCACATCAGAAGCCCGCCAGTTCACATCCGAGTCTCTTCCCTTCACATCAGAAGCTCCCCCTTCACATCAGAAGCCCCCCTTCACATCAGAAGCTCACCTTTCACATCAGGAGCCCCCCTTCACATCGGGAGCCCCCCCTTCACAACAGTAGCCCCCCTTTCACATCGGGAGCCCCCCTTCACATTAGGAGTCCCCCTCTCTCATTAGGAGTCCCCCTTTCACATCAGTAGCCCCCCTTTCACATCAGTAGCCCCCCTTCACATTAGGAGTCTTGCACATACCCTCTGCGATGCCGATCTGCCCCGGGAACAGCTGACTCATTGGCGGTCACACATTCCAACGCCGAAAAACTGGGCGGGATTACGTTAATATGTGCGACCACGTCACCGGTCACACGTTCTAACCCAGTCACAAACTTTGATAGAACACCAGCAACCGCGGGAACTGGTGAGCAGGGACGATGTCACCTGACCGATGACAAGGACACGAAGGAAACATTGTTACAAATCTTCCGAAATCTGCGACAATCTGACATCCCTCTTCCTCTGATGTCACTGCACACTGCGAGCTTCTCACAATGTGCATTAGAAGCCGCAGCAAGTCAGATAGAGCTCCGCCTCATTTCCTGGTTGGAGGACGTCCGGCATCATCTAGTACTCTCCTTCCCAGCCTGACTGTCCCTGGCCCCGCCCCTTTCATTGATTGCAGTCATGGAGGCTCAACATTAAATGTGGGCGTTACCTGGGGGGGGTCTGCATGCAAATACAGCCTGCCCATAGGAACACCCACTCCTCCAGACTGACACCCGCCCATCAATACATTTTTTATTTGCATAACTCCTTCCAAGAGCCGGCCCACTGCTTGCATCAGGACTGAGGGTTCTTCAGAGGAGTACTGAGGCAGGGTGCTGGGAGATTTTCAGTCTGTTATGTCCAGACCCTCTCACTTTTTATATTTTTACATTTTGTTTATCGTTTACTTTTTTTAATTTTTTATAATTTTGTTTATCTTATTATTGTTTATTTATTTTTTTATAATTATTTTCTTATTTTTTTAAGCTTTTTAATCACCT
>NW_017309086.1:24927-26035 GCF_000935625.1 Nanorana parkeri | reverse complement strand
GCCCGGCGCCCGGAACTATATGTTCCGGCCGTCGGGCCATTCCACCCCCGCTGCCGCCCCTCTGCTCCCTGCCGCAGAGCCGTAGCCGGCTCCTTTTGCACCTGAGGCAAGAACAGAAAATTGTGCCCTCCCCCCCCCAACAACAGATGTGTGATGTCACCCAACACTGCACATGTGTGGCATCATGTGACGTCATGTGCGGGGGAGAGCAGCGGGGATCCGAGGAGAGGCTGGAGCCTGTGCCGCTCCTCTTCTCCCTGCCGAGCCGTGGCTGCGTTGGCTGCTTCGCTGCTCCTGTTGCCACGGCGCCCTGTGATTGCCATGGCAACAGTTGCCAGGGGTTGCAGCCGAGGCCGGCCCTGGCTCTGCGCCCCCCTCTCAACTGCGTCCTGACGCCTCACTCGCCCCATGGTAGCTACAGCCCTGCACTGCCGCCCCGGGCCAGGGTGGCCTGGTGGGGAATCCCGGGGCCTGGTTACAATTTTAGAGTTTCGGGTTTAAAAATCAAATACACCCCCCCAAAAAAAAAACACCCAATAAAAAAAGAGAAGGAGATTGTGGAAATGTCACCGGAGCGGATCAGGAAACGGAATCGGATGAAATGGATCATTTCCCTGGAAAATCGGTCCGTCCAAAAACGGCTCCTCCCCACCGAGGAGCAGAGTAGGGAGCGATGAGCCATTCATTCCCTTTGATGTTCTTCTCCTCCAGAACTTCCTCTAAACCTGACGGACTCCACAAAGCGCTTCATGTGCGGCATTGCGCTTCTCTAGACACACCCCCCTCCCTCCCCCAAATGCGTTCCAGGGCCGGGGATATTTCTAACAGATGTCCTGTGAAGACGAGCGCTCTGTAAATCTGGCCGTACCAACCGAACTGTAACCTCGCCGTGCCCCCTTCACCGGAGCTATGCCTGGAATTTGGCGCACGGACTGCGCAGTGCGGCGCAGCGTTTTTGGCGCGGAGCCAGGGGGAGCGCGATACCGACGTGGAAACCGCCTTATCGGAGAGCGCCGAGGGGACGCGTTGTCACAATGGAGACAAACGGACCCGAGACGCTTTAACCGCATCGTAAAACGGGCTCCCGGCCCCCGAAAGTAGATGGGCC
>NW_017309086.1:22299-24081 GCF_000935625.1 Nanorana parkeri | reverse complement strand
CCCCTTAGAGCTGCCTGAAAACATCACAGCGCCCTGCCTCAGTACTCCTCTCAAGAGCCCTCAGCCCTGACGCAAGCAAGCAGTGGGAGGAGTTATGCAAATATCAGAATGCCTTAATGGGCAGATGTCAGTCTGGAGGAGGGGGGCGTTCCTAGGCAGGATGTATTTGCATAGGTAACGCCCACACGTGACGCTGAGCCTCCGCGATTGGCAGAACTGTAAACCATTGAATGAAAAGGGGCGGGTCCAGGGACAGTGAGGCTGGGGAGGATAGGGTTAGATGATGCTGGACGTCCTCCAGCCAGGAAATGAGGCGGGGGCTCTATCTGACTTGCGGCAACCTCTACCGCACATTGTGAGACGTTTACAGTATCGAAGAGCCCTGATGGGCGGGTGTCGTTCTGGAGGAGTGGGCGTTCCCAGGCAGGCTTCATTTGCATAAAGACCGCCCTAGGTGACGCCCACATGTCAAGTTTCATTTAATAAGTTCATTAGCATACATACATAGATAGATACGGTGGCTGTACTTTACTGCTCCTTCTATTTCAAGGCAGGTCTATGCATCAGCACCGTTCAGATGGGCGGCTTATGTTGTGAGTGGCTTTATCTCAGCAGCTGTTCAGCCTATGGGAACCCCTAAACACCCCGATCCCCTCTTCTGCTCCCCCACGTCGGGCTGTGCATGACCTCCACAATGTACAGAATATCTGAGCAGCTCCTCCTCCTCCGCAGCCTGTCCTCAGACCGGTCATTTTCAAGCTATTTCCAGTTTCGCCCCCCCCCCCCCCCCGACGATTGGTTTTTGTGCGGCGGGTCTGCGAGATGTCGGGAGAAGAATAAAGTGTAATATGCGGAAAATGTGACCGCGTTCTCCCACCGGACAATCCTCCCTCCCCCACAGGATCCGAGCCACAGACCATTACTCAGCTGTGATTGGGCGGCCGCAGATAAATGGTGAGTGTTACTTGTTGTATCACATTCGGCTCCCGGACTTATCTCCGACCTCCCAGAGAGGCCCAACACCGCCTGAGGGAGGCCGGACGTCTTCATTTAAAGGGATACTCCGTCCTCCCCTTCAGTCTTCTATCTGACCTCCGTCCTCCCCTTCAGTCTTCTATCTGACCTCCGTCCTCCCCTTCAGTCTCATATTTGATCATCATGTAGCACTTTCCTCTCCAGCCTGACTCTCCCTGGCCCCGCCCCCTTTCATTCATTGGATTTCAGTTCTCTCAATCATAGAGGCTCAGCATCACATGTGGGCGTTACCTATGCAAATACATCCTGCTCAGGACCGCCCACTCCTCCCATACTGATACCCACACATCAAGGCATTTCTCTATTTGCATAACTCCTCCCACTGCTAGTATCAGGGCTGTGGGGAGTACTGAGGCAGGGTGCTGTGATGGAAGGTATGTACAGAACCCTGCTGGCCCCTCCCACCAGCTATGATTGCCTGCATTGCATAGAGCCCGCATACCTCTACCAGGGCAGGTTCCCTTTAAATACCCGCGGCAGAAGCCTCCGATTGAAGCAGCCCGGTGGCTCTGCCAACGAACCAGCTCGGCTTCACCCCGTGACAGTCGGCCCGTTCCTGGCCCTGCAGCACCATGCGGCCCGCGTGTCGGAGAGTATAACCGAATCGGGTCCTCAGCAGTATCGCAACGGCGCCCAACGCGTTTCGGGGGCCACCTAATCCCCTCCCCCATCAGGACGTCAGAAAGCTTACAGAGACTGAATTCAGATTTCTCAGGTTTTATAATGCGATGAGGAATACACGCCGCG
>NW_017309086.1:20204-22192 GCF_000935625.1 Nanorana parkeri | reverse complement strand
CCAAATAAAAAATTGCCACTCGCGGGGGCTAGAGTGTTCGGGTTTCACTTGAAGAAAAGGTGGCCACCCTAACCATAGGGGCTCCCTCAACAATCAGACAGACGGGCTCCTGCGCTACACAGTTGTTGGTAGAAAGCAGATCATACAATCAGATTGTAAGGTGTATGTCCAGCTTTGTGGATGTTGAGAAGGAGGAGGGCAGCTTGCGTCTGTCACATGGCCATCCCCAGAATCACGTTTCCCGTCACAGATAGGGGCAAGCGAGGGACAAGGATGACGGGATGTCGCCTTCCATGCAGAGAGCTCGGGAAGAGTTGATGTGACGCACTTTTGTTACATTGTCGCGGAAAACGCATCCCGGCTGTGCGAGTGAAATGGCCGCCTGCGAACCTCTCCCGCGTCCGTGAGACTGAAACCTATAAAACCTCCCGGCGCTTTCATAGAGGGATTATGTCAGATGTCGATGATTTTATGGCCTCCCCGCTTCCTTGTAAAACTCCGGCCCCGCCAGTTACCGACTTCCCAGCCCAGCAGATCTCTGCAATCTCCCACGCCGGAGGATGAAGCATGGAAAGTGCAATATATATATATATATATATCATGCGAGCTGCTGGAAGGCCCCGGGCCTAATTGGCTTAGCGGGTGACCCCCTGTCAACCCTCCCGGCCCGAAGTGAATGATGGCGGCCCCCATAAATTGTGTTCCCTCCTGCCGCTGCAGAGACCCAGAGCCGGCTGCAATGGAAGGCTGCAAATTCCCCCGCTCCCGTTTTACTTCCATCGATACAAAGTAACAATCTGCATATAAAATGTAGATACATTCTATCGTGGACCCGCCCCTTTCCTGGGCTCTCACTGCGAGGGAACGTGCAGAGGGCACAGCTTTGTAGGGGCAGCAACTGGGCGATCGCGAACTAATGTCCATGGAGGCCATGTGATGGGTAAATTGTGAGCCTGCCATGCCACCAGCTGCCGACCCCAACTGCCACCTGTCAGACCTCAGATCAGACTGGCGATGTGAATGCAGAGACGAGGGAAGCCCTAGGCTCCTCCCACTCTGACGTGTCACATGACGCACATGATTGGAGACCTGGGAGGACTTCCTGACCCCTGCACTTTGTATTACATACTAATAACCCCTGCACTCTGCATTAGATGCTACTGACCCCTGCACTCTGCATTACATACTACTCACCCCTGCACTCTGCATTAGATGCTACTGACCCCTGCACTCTGTGTTACATACTACTGACCCCTGCACTCTGCATTACATACTACTGACCCCTGCACTCTGTGTTACATACTACTGACCCCCGCACTCTGTGTTACATACTACTCACCCCTGTACTCTCATTACATACTACTGACCCCTGCACTCTGCATTACATACTACTCACCCCTGCACTCTGCATTAGATACTACTGACCCCTGTACTCTGTGTTACATACTACTGACCCCTGCACTCTGCATTACATACTACTGACCCCTGCACTCTGTGTTACATACTACTGACCCCTGCACTCTGTGTTACATACTACTCACCCCTGCACTCTGCATTACATACTACTGACCCCTGTACTCTCATTACATACTATTGAGCATGATGCATTTAACAGGAAAGATATATCTGATATATGTCGGCTGTAATCTGTTGATAATGACCCCCAGCCCGTCCCATCCCAGGTCACAGTCTCTATGCTTGCTCCATGTAACATGATAAACATTCGATGACATGTCATAAACATTCGATTGGAGAGAAACTTTCATCATCATAAAAATGAATGTTGTTTATTTTGCAGTTTTTCTCGCTGAAGCTGCAGATTTCGGGAGCCGAGATGCAGAATTCCGATTGTATAAAAATCCATCATTTTGTTGCCTAAATCAGGTGACGGTTTTGCGTTCGTCAGCGATCGGCTGTCTCCGCGCTCGGCGTCGCGGGCCCGGCGTCACCAGTGTTTGTCCGCAATGTTTTCACTTTGGCTCCGGGAC
>NW_017309086.1:19416-20028 GCF_000935625.1 Nanorana parkeri | reverse complement strand
CAAGTATGATAAATAAATGTGAATAATACAAATATATATTATATACTCATTATAAATAAGAATTTCATATTCCGCTTTCATTAACCGTCCAGATCTATAATATATTGTATCATTGTGGAGACCATTTTGTAGATGTAACAAAGTGATCATTTGTATTATGTTCACTGAGAAAACACTTTTACAGTCATGGCCAAAAATATTGGCACCCCGGCATGTCTGTCAGATAATGAGACACTTCGCCCAGAAAATTGTTACAATGACAAATGTTTCGGCATTCTCGTGTTTATTTCTTGTGTTTGTATCGGTGACACATAAAAAAGTGGAGGAAAAACCCCACTTTTCTGACACATTCCACGCAAAACTCCAACAATGGACAAAATTATTGGCACCCTCTCCAAATTGCATTCTAAGTTTTTGTAGCAAAGCATTGACAGTCTCGCGGTTTCAAGTCCATCTCCAGAGATCCTCATGTTCCTGCGTCCTCTGTGCGCAACATTGTCAGGAAGTTGTCCAGCCCACGGCAACCGGAGCCGATCTCCCCGGACGTGGAGGAAAGAGAACAATTCATCAAAGATTGCAACAAAAGATAAAGACCTTCCATCACCCCCCCCC
>NW_017309086.1:18728-19356 GCF_000935625.1 Nanorana parkeri | reverse complement strand
GGGGGGGGGGGGTCACTGATGTTTTGGGGTTGCTTTGCTGCTTCAGGCTCTGGATGTCCTGACTGTGTGCACGGCATTATGACATCTGAAGACTACCAAAGAATTCTGGGGATGCAATGTAGGGCCCGGTGTCAGAAAGTTGGGTCTCCGTCAGAGGTCACGGGTCTTACAGCAGGACAATGACCTAAAGCACCCAGAAATCGTTTCAGACAAAGCGCTGGAGAGTCCTGGACCGGCCGGCAATGAGTCTAGATCTGAATCCCATAGAGCTCCTGTGGAGGGAAAAGGAACCTTCCAATCTGAGAGACCCGGAACAGTTGGGGAAAGAAGAGAGCTCCAAACTCCCTGTAGAGAGGTGTAAGAGACTCATTGATGGTGACAGGAAGCCATTGATTTCAGTTATTTTTTCCAAGGGTGGTGCTACCAAATATTCATTGAGGGTGCCAATAATTTTGTCCAGCCCATTTTTGGAGTTTTGCTGTGAAATGTGTCAGGTTTGGCCTTTTTTTTCTTCACTTTTTTGTGTCACCGATACAAAGAAATAAACATGAGAAGCCGAAACATTTGTTTTAAATACTTCTGATCCCTGCACTCTGCGTTATATACTACTGACCCCCAGGGGCTTCTC
>NW_017309086.1:11369-18510 GCF_000935625.1 Nanorana parkeri | reverse complement strand
CGGGGTGTCACCCGGAGCAGGTACCAGGTGACACCCCGCCGTGACATAATCGCATATGCGTCTGACATCATCGCACATGCGCGTGACGTCATCGCGCAGTGCACCTCCGAGTATGAAGACATTGCAACAATGTTCTGCATGAAGTGTCGCGTTATCTGACAGAAATGCCGGGGTGCCAATATTTTTGGCCATGACTGTATGTCAAATGACACGAATGATTTCATATTGGACTTCTTCTTATTGTTAATATTATGTTTATTATACAGGAGTGACATCTAGAATAAATAGAATGTGTTTTGCGGGCCGAGTCTCTGAGCCGGCCATTCGACTTTCACTTGCTAGTCATCCGGTCACTCGGGCGTCACCGGGCTCCATGTTTTCCCCCCTGACAGGCAGTGAGGGTGAGAACACCCAGAATGCTGCACATGGCGGATGATGGGTTCTGGAACCAATTTATAAAGATCTTTCCCTGTCTTGGGAGGATGTGTACTTTGGCTCCGGTCCAGGATCACTCACTACAAGCCCATTAGGCTCAGATCCAAACTCCTTGGCACCGGCTTCTCTTCAAACGTGAGGATCAGCAGCCATGGAAAGTATCTCTATGGAGCCTGAGACTCCACCACCCAGATATGTTTCCACCACTGACCCCCAGCGGGCTCCGTGGCGCAGGTTCTTCCCTGGAAAGGGGCCGGAGGACTCGGCAAAGGCCAGAGGTGAAATGGCTTCAACGGGCCAAATCCTGACTACTGAAAAACAAACCGAAAAATAATTCTATGTGATAAATTAATAGATAGTACTTAAAATCGTGCTATTTTGTGATCTATAAATAAATATATATAAACATATGTTGTTGATTAAATAGTGTATGTAAATTATTCTGTGGTGACTCTAATTGTGTAGGATTACCGTGGTAGCGGTATAATGCTTATACCTAAAAAATTCATTGATGCCACTATAAGTGTCTCAACATGGCTTGTTAGTGAATTACAATATAGTGAATGTATACTTTGTAAATTGTATCAAGAAGTAAAAACTATCAAAAAATCGAAAAATTAATAGATAAATAAATGAATAAAATGAAATAAATATGAAATAAATGATAAATTATATGTAAATAAATGTGTCCAAAAATCCAATTATAAAACTGATGGCATGGGATAAATAGAGTCGGTATCTTATACCTCAAACTACTATAACAGGCAGGCCTCTTTGACCTACACGCCTTCACACAAACGGTCAATATATTCAAAATGACATCATAATATTGGACTGTGAATAATTCTTAAAATATAACACATAAAAACCCACATCCAATTAGTGCAGTTCTTCACACATGAGAGGACTTTTTGACATAGACGGGGGAAAAACGTTGTATAGATAGTCGTTAAATTCCTCTGTCCATAGTCCTTAATCAAAAAAGGAAAATTAGGGTTATCCAACGACAGCCCACTTATCTGTCCTTCCCGAGGTAAAAACCAGGAAACATTCAGCTCACAAGAAAAAATCCTGATATCCTGTGTTCACTCTGTAGAAGAAAAGCGTTCCTGCCTTTTTCCTCTCAGATTCCCCGTCTAACTTCTCTGCGGTGATGTTAGCAGCCCGCCGGGTACGAATTAAACCGGATAGAGGGGAGAACGAGAAAGAAAGGGAACACTTCTAAGTGTGACAGTAAATTATTTATTTAGGCGCAAAAACTGCAAACACTTACGAAATTCTGTAGAATTAAAGCTTTAATATAGCTACTCCTAGCGCAACTAATTGATTTGAATACTGAAAAACAAACCGGCACCTCCGAGTATGAAGACAACGGGAACCAAAACAATGCAAAACCGACAAAATAAAGTCCACAAAAAAAAACAAAAATAACTTTATTATAAATATGACACTTTACGGACTTGCAACATGCCGCTGAGTAATAAAGACTGTCCGTATACCTCTCCCTATATAGTGCTATCATCCATCTGTAAACCCCTATACGGAGTCTATCTATAAAAGACATTCACATAGCCTATTTGTCCGGTGAAACTGCACGTACATTCGTTCTGTGTGAATCAACCATCTCTTGAGAATTGGGCAAAATTAAATGTTCTTAGTGTATTTTATCTGTAAGCCTTACATTTTACATCTATACATACATTGTTGCGGCTGGTGCCGACATACCTACTTCCAGCGCAAACTATTTTGTTTAATGTATTTTATCTGCTGTTTGAATGCTCCTCGATAGTTTTAGGAGCAAAAAGGGAAAATGCCTGATTATGGCCACTAGATGGAGCTGAGGAGCATAGGAAATAAATGCATGTTAGTGACAAGATACAATGTTACAATCCTAGAGACCGCTGGAGGGAATGAGCGTGTGAATGTAACCATTGCTACTACCGGGATTGGCATAGATAGCTCTCCGGTGCAACTGCAGGTGCATTCATTCTGTGCGAGCTAACCAGCTGTTGTGAAAAAAGGGGCAAAATCGAATGTTCATAAAGAACAGAGTGAATCAGGAAAACGCAGCATTACGGCAACTGGATGGAACTGAGGATCATAAGAAATTAATACATGTTAGTGACAAGATACAATGTTACAATGCAAGAGAATGCCGGAGCATATATATGTAACCATTGCTACTATGGGGATTTGCATTGCAATTCCATCAGCAAATCTGCAGGTACATTCTGTCGGTGAAGCTTCTCATTCCTCCTGGTCACATGGTATATCTGTTAAAAAATAAATCAAGGCAACTGGACTTTGCTGTATTTTTCTTGAAGACGTTTCATTGGTCATCCGACAGGCTTTCTCAATTCAGAATGACTTGTACATCTGGGAATAAATATGGTGAATGTTGCTCCAATCCACATCATCTGTTAGTCACAACCAGGTGTTGATTTAATTTGCAGAATTGGAGTCTGTGAGGTGTTATTAACCTGCCCAGAGAGAGGTGTTAACAATTCATACCCACACGCCTACTCCTCATGTATCACTGGCCCCTCCCTTTTAGATTGTAAGCCCTCAGGGGCAGGGCCCTCCTCACCATCTTGTCTTGAATTGTATTATAATTGTAATGTGTTCCCTATATTGTACAGCGCTGCGCAAACTGTTGGCGCTCTATAATCCATTTTTGTTCAGCCATCATCCAGGGTCACATCTACTTCTTGGACTGTGATGAGAAACTTGCTACAAAGTTGCAATGTTCCAGTTTGCTCAGTGGGGAGGGGAGACTGAGGAAATGCGTCCTCCTGCCTGCAGCAGACTGATCACTGGGGGAGGGGAGAGTGAGAAGATGCTTCCTCCTGCCTGCAACAGACTGATCACTGGGGGAGGGGAGAGTGAGGAGATGCTTCCTCCTGCCTGCAGCAGACTGATCACTGGGGGAGGGGAGAGTGAGAAGATGCTTCCTCCTGCCTGCAGCAGACTGATGACATCATCTCAGCCTAGGCGAAGTCACTGAGTGGAGCTCAGGGAAGGCTTTGTAACGATACAAGTTGGAGCTGCTATGGACAATGATCCTGCGTCTCTGTACATTGCGACACGTCAGGAGTTTATAGTCACGCAGACTTGTGAAGTTACTGGCAGGTCCACTTTACCGTACACTGACCCTGGGAATGGCCGGAAGATCAGTGTGGAGAGCAGTCATGGGGCCGGCGTGTTCTCTGTGAAATATTTCCCGGTGTCTCGTCCTTTGCGGGCTGTTCGGAGGCTGGTTGATGGTAGACAGAGCAACCTCCGGCGGAATTCATGATGGTGCAGAATCTGACAGATAAATCTCGCTTTACAAACCTGCAGCTTGTACAGAGATTATTTTTCAGGCATATTTCTGCGCTAGAAATAGAACAGAGGAAAATTCCTGACCCGTCTGAACACACAGGAAAGTATTCCGCTTCAGCCTCTGAAAACACCGACGCGGAATGCATTCTACGCGGCTCAGGGCTTAAAGGGTCAGTCCCAGGGCTCGCCTTCAGAGAATCCGAGCAGGTGCTCACTTCCTTCGCCGAAACGTGTGTGGGTGTGGCCAAAAGTGGGCGCGGGCAATCAAATGGGTGTTGCTGGCTGGGCAGGGACTCAGAGAGTTAATATAAGCCCCATCAATGGTGTCAGTGGGAGCAATCATTACCTCCAGCATTGGCGTCAGTGGCAATTATATTTAACAACGCCAGCATTGGTGGGCAATGGTAGTGGTATCTAACCTCTCCCACTGGTGGTCACTGACAGTGAAAAGTACCCCATCCTCCTGCATTGGTGGTGAGTGGCAGTGCACCCTGCATTGGTGGTGAGTGGCAGTGCCCCCTGCATTGGTGGTGAGTGGCAGTGCACCCTGCATTGGTGGTGAGTGGCAGTGCCTCCTGCATTGGTGGTGAGTGGCAGTGCACCCTGCATTGGTGGTGAGTGGCAGTGCCTCCTGCATTGGTGGTGAGTGGCAGTGCCTCCTGCATTGGTGGTGAGTGGCAGTGCCTCCTGCATTGGTGGTGAGTAGCAGCGCCCCCTGCATTGGTGGTGAGTGGCAGTGCCCCCTGCATTGGTGGTGAGTGGCAGTGCCCCCTGCTTTGGCACCCACTCCCACATCGCTGCCTCTCTCCAGGATGATGTTGGGCCGGGACAATAGTTGTAGTGTTGGGCACTCCACTTGACCAGCACCAGTATTTTAGTTCTGGGTGCTGGAACTTCCTCCTGCTGATACTCTGCAAACTCCAAGTGTTCTGGAACCTGCATGGAAGGTGTATCTAAACCTCTGTTTTTAACCTTAGTGGCGAGACAAGTTTTTTGTGCATGCTGGCCGGTGAGTGTGCTGGGAAACCTTTTGCTGGGACCTGCAGGACACGGTGGGACAGGGTCCACAACCCCGGGACTGTCCTACAGAGGCTGCGACACTTGACAACTATGCCAGTGCCGTGAGGTGCCAGTGACTAACAGTATCAGGACAGGTCAGTCCTCATAAAAGGGACATATCAGGCAGAGGTGAAGACTGGCTCCCTCTTAGATATTGGATTTTCAGCCACCAAATGGGGTGCCATCGACCTTCTTCTCCTGTCCATTCCAAACCATTTTTCTGAAAAACTAAAAAAAAAAGGATCAAGCAGCAGTGGCGTCACAAGAGGGGTGCGGCCCGCACCCGGGTGACACCATTGGAGGGGTGACACCAAAATGACTCGCAGTTATTTTGGTGTCACCCCCCTCTGAAAAGTCGGGCGCTCGATCGTGGACCGAACGCCCGACAGTATCAGGAGAGAGGAGGGGACCCGGCGGCATACCTTATCCCCGCCCGGTGACTGTCCCCTCCTCTCTCTGCCGGCGTCCATCACCAAGATGGTCGCCAGCAGGTATCATAATACTGCCGCGCGTGCGCGATGACGTCAGCGCGCAAGCGCGTGGTGACGTCACGCGCAATGCGCATTGACGTCACACACATATGCGCAGTGGCGTCTCGGTGGGGTGACACTCGGAAATGATAAGTGTGGTAATCTGGCCTCAGGGGCCTCTAGCTGAGCTCCCTACTCACCATCAACCATTTTCAATCAAGCTTGCATGCACTTGGTGGAAGACTTCAACTTGCAGGGACTTTTTGTTTTTGTTTTTACTGCTGTTGTCTATTTCCAAGTTGGAGACATTTCTCCTCATTTCCTGTGCTGGAGGCACCCAGTCACTCTCAGACGCATTGTGCATTGGCAGCCTTAAAGCATTGTCCTAAAGCACCGCACGAGTCGATGGGCCCGAACTCAGGAATGCCCCAGTCACTCTATGGGCCTGCCTTGCAGCTGATGACCCTCTGGAGGAGAAGTTCTGAACCCTTCTATACATTTCTGGTGGAGTCTATTTTACATGGAATATGGCCGGTGCCAGCCGTGACTCACCACGATCCATATCTGGCACCATGGAGCTTCCAGCCAAGGACGTCTCTGAAAGCGGGGCACATCCTGCACAAGAGGTCCTGGAACGCCTGGAACGCCGCACTGACGGCAGCCATGTCTGTCCTCAAATTTCCTTCAAACTCGACTCTCAGCAGGCCAGGCAGCAGATCAGAGGCCGCGGCTGCCTTTCAAGGCGGCGGCGACTTGCGTATATCAATGGAGCGCTCACCTCATGGAGCGGAAGGGAGCCCAATGCCTTCTCAATCATACGTGACGTTTGTATACATTACGGGGGGTTCAGATCTTCCCGCAGCTTCCTGCGTTTCCAGTCATGGGTCTCTCCGACGCAATCAGAGGGCATCTGCGGTGCCACTCCATTGTACAACGACAGACGGGGCTCCGCAGGAAGGTGCATGTGGCAGCTGCAAAGGGAAGAGCCAGGGATGACAGCGACGTGATAGATCCCTTTAACTACTCTGGCAGGCGCTTCAAAAGTCAAGATTAAGTCACCGAAGGCCGGGCCGTTTCATTGGCTGAAGGCCGCTGTTGTGATGGCATTCAAGGATTAGCATGTCCAAAAATAATATCGCAGGAATGGCTAACCAGGGTGGACTCTAACGTGGCGTCTTGTCTTGCGGCGCAGGTGTCCTGGGTTCAAAACATCCCTAAGACTCTCTCTGCACGGAGTCTACATTCTTCACTTGCTTGTGGGAGTTTCCGCTGATTAATACATTTTCCTCCCACGTTCCAAAAAGTCAGCAACTATACAAGTCTGCTTTACAAAATTCCAGACACATAACACAATATGCAGCAATGATATAACCTTTCACATAAGCTCCACCTTTCGACCCTTGACCTCCAGTCAGTGACTCTGCCTAGGCTGAGATGATGTCATCAGCCTGCTGCAGGCAGGAGGAAGCATTTCCTCAGCCTCTCATGCCCTGGTCATCAGCAGACCACAGCTGATTGGGCAATGCAGACGGTGCTTCCTCTTGTGTCACTGCTCCAAGCTCGCTCCCATGATGGACTACAATCAGAATACCAATTAGTAAACTAAACATGAGATTGTAGTCCATCCCGGGGGGGGGCGGAGCTTGGAGCGGTGACTACTTTACAACACACACAGGGACCATGGGGAACAGACATAGCCCCCCTCCAGAAGGAAGGACAGTGTCAGAGATGATTGGAGGATCTCCAGCCGAGTGACACACAAATCAGATACATTGTTGTTCAGAGTTTAGGGACTTGAATGTATTTTTAAGATTGAACTCCGGAGCTTAGTGTCACTTTAGGCAACTATTGGAGGA
>NW_017309086.1:8624-10190 GCF_000935625.1 Nanorana parkeri | reverse complement strand
CCCCCCCCCCATCAGGGGCGTCCCGAGGCCGGGTGTCACTCGGAGCAGAGACCGGGTGACACCCTGCAGTGACGTCATTGCGCATGTGCGGTCATCTAATTGACGCCTGCCAGCGGCCATCTTGGTGATGGACGCCAGCCGAGAGGAGGGGACGTTCACACGGCGGGATGAGGTATGCCGCCGGGTCCCCTCCTGTCTCCTGACACTGTTGGGGCTCTCGGTCCGTGAGCGAGCGCCCGACTTTTTAAAGACCGACAGTCATTTTGGTGTCACCCCTCCAATGGTGTCACCCCGGGGGCACGCTGCACCCCCCTTGTGACGCCGCTGCCCCCCCTTATTACTATTTATGCCCTCTTGGCTTTGACAAACACGGCAATGCCATTGGCTACTCAACAATGTGATCTGCCGGTTACAAAATGATTGAAATATCGATAATAATTCCTTTGATTTCCTCCAAACAAAAAGTTTGTCAACACTTTCGTCACCCACAGAACCCCCCTAACCCAGTGGTTCTCAACCTTTCTAGGGCCGGGACCCCTTGGAAACATTTGACAAGTTGTGGTGACCCCCCAACCGTAAAAATGTAGGGATGCACAAATACTAGTATCTGTGTGGGCTCTCAGGAGGCTATGCGGGCTCTCAGGTGGCTAGTGAGACTCTCTGGTGGCATCCAGTGGAGCCCCTGTGGTGCCCAGTGTAGTCTCTCTGGTGCCCAGTGCGGGCTCCGTGGTGCCCAGTGTAGGCTCTCTGGTGCCCAGTGCGGGCTCCGTGGTGCCCAGTGTAGGCTCTCTGGTGCCCAGTGCGGGCTCCGTGGGGCCCAGTGTAGGCTCTCTGGTGCCCAGTGCGGGCTCTGTGGTGATCAAGCACTCGCCTCCCCTCTCTCCTGCCTGCTCCCCTCTCTCTGATCCTCTCTGCTGCAGCGCTATCTAGGGGAACTGACACTGCCACGCTAGGAGGAGGCTGGGGAGCCTCTTACCTAGAGCAGCACATGGCATGTAGGGACCCCCTCAACTGTGGGTTGTGACCCACTTTTGGGTCACGACCCACAGGTTGAGAACCACTGCCCTAACCTTTCCCGAACTTTCATTTCCATCCAAATGAAGTGGCTCATGAAAAGAAGGAAGCCAGTTAAGGTTACACCGGGATATTTTTTTTTTCTCTCCACCATTTCCTACCCCAATTATTCACGAACCCGTTTGCCAAGAATTCAGCCGATGTAAAAAAAAAAAAAAGAATAAATTGGTCAACCCCAAAAGTCCTCGGTATAGCCAAGCAGATGCGGGGACATGACAGCCGCGCCGAGGAGCGCTCATCGATCTTGCAGAATAAATGATACGAGCTCTTTATATTTTCATTAGCGTCGTTTCTGCTTTTCGCTTTAAGTAACGGCTTAAAATAGACGTACGCATTGTTTCCCATCATAAGTCACGCGCGCCTTCAGCGTTCGGCATAAACACTCGTAATTATGCAAATGCCTGGCGACCGAAACGGCACTTTGGATTTTTTTTTTTCTTTAATACATGAAAAATGTATAAAAATAAAATGAAAAATATCATTAAAAAAAAA
>NW_017309086.1:3832-6744 GCF_000935625.1 Nanorana parkeri | reverse complement strand
CTCTCTGGTGCCCAGTGCGGGCTCCGTGGTGCCCAGTGTAGGCTCTCTGGTGCCCAGTGCGGGCTCCGTGGTGCCCAGTGTAGGCTCTCTGGTGCCCAGTGCGGGCTCCGTGGTGCCCAGTGTAGGCTCTCTGGTGCCCAGTGCGGGCTCCGTGGTGCCCAGTGTAGGCTCTCTGGTGCCCAGTGCGGGCTCCGTGGTGCCCAGTGTAGGCTCTCTGGTGCCCAGTGCGGGCTCCGTGGGGCCCAGTGTAGGCTCTCTGGTGCCCAGTGCGGGCTCCGTGGTGCCCAGTGTAGGCTCTCTGGTGCCCAGTGCGGGCTCCGTGGGGCCCAGTGTAGGCTCTCTGGTGCCCAGTGCGGGCTCTGTGGTGATCAAGCACTCGCCTCCCCTCTCTCCTGCCTGCTCCCCTCTCTCTGATCCTCTCTGCTGCAGCGCTATCTAGGGGAACTGACACTGCCACGCTAGGAGGAGGCTGGGGAGCCTCTTACCTAGAGCAGCACATGGCATGTAGGGACCCCCTCAACTGTGGGTTGTGACCCACTTTTGGGTCACGACCCACAGGTTGAGAACCACTGCCCTAACCTTTCCCGAACTTTCATTTCCATCCAAATGAAGTGGCTCATGAAAAGAAGGAAGCCAGTTAAGGTTACACCGGGATATTTTTTTTTTCTCTCCACCATTTCCTACCCCAATTATTCACGAACCCGTTTGCCAAGAATTCAGCCGATGTAAAAAAAAAAAAAAGAATAAATTGGTCAACCCCAAAAGTCCTCGGTATAGCCAAGCAGATGCGGGGACATGACAGCCGCGCCGAGGAGCGCTCATCGATCTTGCAGAATAAATGATACGAGCTCTTTATATTTTCATTAGCGTCGTTTCTGCTTTTCGCTTTAAGTAACGGCTTAAAATAGACGTACGCATTGTTTCCCATCATAAGTCACGCGCGCCTTCAGCGTTCGGCATAAACACTCGTAATTATGCAAATGCCTGGCGACCGAAACGGCACTTTGGATTTTTTTTTTTCTTTAATACATGAAAAATGTATAAAAATAAAATGAAAAATATCATTAAAAAAAAAATACTAAAAAAAATTCTCGCAAAATAAATTTAAGGCCAAAATTGCAAAAAGTCCTTTAACAAACCATGCAGGGCATGTTTCTCTTCCAGCTTAAGCCAGGAGCAAATCACTGACAGCCGTAACACTTAACAGAACCGGGGACCCCTGCGCACAAATGGCATTGCCCACCCTGAAAGTCAGAAAGTAATATTTATTTTTTTAATATTTTTTTTTCTTCTCTTTTTCCATTAAACAGACCACCAGGTATGTAGTTTTTTTTCTTTAACTCTGATGTGTACTTTACCACAGTTAATGAAATAAAAAAAAAATATCTGATGTCTTTTCTTCTATCCCATTTGTTGTTGTTTTTTTTTTTTACATATTTATTATTTTTGAAGAAAACGTGTTTCATATTTTTTTTGCAAAAAAAAAAAGTTTAAAAAGAACACTAATTGGACTTGATGGACTTATGTCTTTATTCATCCTCAAATACTTATGTAACTAAGTAACTAATCTGATCAGCCGTCGTTTTGAAGTTTTTGTCTTCAACACTACAAGGAAAGAAAAAATAAATAAATGTATTATCAGCAAAGAGGTGGCTGGTTAATTATTTTATGTGGACACCTGTTTGATGTCCCCGGGCCGAGGATGAAAAGCACAACTCAGAACAAACGGTAAACATTCATCCCTACTACTGTTCGGGGGATTGGAAATTGGAGACAAAGGATCCTTCTTCTCATCCACGTTCATAGAGAAAAGGAATAATCATTTATTTTCAGTTTCATCTCACTGCAATATAAATATTTCCCCCAGGGCAGCGATATATAAAAAGTGAAAACAGATAAGAAACTTTTCACTGTCATAAACCATAAAATACAAATATCAATATTAATTTTCCACCAACCGTCGTACATTACAAAGTTGGGTGTGAAACAAGATATGTATCTACAAAAAAAAAAAGTTGGCCGGTTCCCTTTTTATAAATGTAGGAGACGAGGAGAAGGAGCGAGTGTATTAGAATTTGTGTAAACCGAATATTGGCGTTCATTCCCAGCCAACACCTGGAAGATGTAAATCAAGTGCACGGTAAACATTTCACGGTGGAACATATGACAGGCTCTGTACTCGGCCTCTCTCCGCTCTCCGCACTATGCATAGGCCTTCCACAGGAAACCAAAAATCGATAAATCACAGGGATGAACCTTCGCCTAATAAACACAGATTTTTTGAAAAAAAAAAAAAAATCCTAAAATTTCTGAAAAAGAACATATAAAGGGATTACACATTTCCAAACAGTCAAGACAAATATATTTTCACTCGATTTCAGGTGACTAATATTCAAAAGAGAGAGGGAGATAGATAGATAGATAGATAGATAGATAGATAGATAGATAGATAGATAGATAGATAGATAGATAGATAGATAGATAAATAGATAAATAGATAGATAGATAGGAGATAGATAGATAGATAGATAGATAAATAGATAAATAGATAGATAGATAGGTAGATAGATAGATAGATAGATAGATAGATAGATAGATAGGTAGATAGATAGATAGATAAATAGAT
The DNA here is from genome assembly GCF_000935625.1 of Nanorana parkeri. Classification (NCBI taxonomy): domain Eukaryota; kingdom Metazoa; phylum Chordata; class Amphibia; order Anura; family Dicroglossidae; genus Nanorana; species Nanorana parkeri. The sequence continues at coordinate 4,118 of NW_017309086.1, read as the reverse complement.
AAATAGATAGATAGATAGGAGATAGATAGATAGGAGATAGATAGATAGATAGATAGATAGATAGATAGATAGATAGATAGATAAAGATTTTAATTGTAATTAAAGGAAAAATAATACATTTGATGGTTATTTATTGGATTACAAGACATCAAGATGGTTCTTCAACAAGTAAATTATTTCAATTAGGCAGTCAGAAGGTAAAAGTAACATTTGCTGCTCAACAATCCACAAATAAATACAAAACTAAATTTCAAATCCAGTATGTAATTTTTGTAAACATGAAAAA
>NW_017309086.1:625-3799 GCF_000935625.1 Nanorana parkeri | reverse complement strand
ATATATTATGTAAGTATAATATTATATAGAACATTATTATAAATATTATTATTATATAAATAGACGAATAAATAAATATAGAGATATCCTTAAAATAATGAAATTATTTTTACTGATGTAATCACTTATAGTGATGACGGTTTCGTAGACTGTTGGAAGCACAGACCATCGCCACGGCATATGTGGGCGCTGCTCAGTTGATGTTCAATGGGATAACGAAGTCTTGCAGGAAAGCAATATTGTAAACGTTCGATGTTTGTCAGAAGGGGGACGGGGGGGCGGAGGGTTGGGGTTGCGGTGAGAGGCGGACGCACTAGGTGGGCCAGGTGCTCCCAATCTGCTGTCAGAATTTGTGATCCTCTCGGATGACGCCCAGCGTCTGGGCGCGAGGCCGCGCATATTTCTGGCCCGCTGTCACACAAACGTTTCTGCCGACTGAGAGGTTGTAGCTTTTTGTATAAATGTCGCTCCAACTTCCACCGAGACAACCGGGAATCGTTGTATCAGCTCCGGGGCCCCTGAAAGACCTCGGAGACTCTGACTGCAGCCGCTCTGCCCGGCACGAGTTATAAAGGGCCGGACGCTGGAATGCGTGAATGACACGGAGCGTATAACCCGGAATATTGCGTCTGTGTCTCGGCTCGTAAAGTTTCATTTTATAGGAAAAGACTTCTCCTATAAATCTTCATCACCGAAGAGGATGATACATTTATATTGGGGGTGACTGACCTCCAAAAACTGGTCTGGTACAATTGTGTTCACTTCCAACATTTAATAATTCATTACATCTGCCCTCCCGCCTCCCCTTCAGTCTCATATCTGACCTCCGTCCTCCCCTTCAGTCTTCTATCTGACCTCCGTCCACCCCTTCAGTCTTCTATCTGACCTCCGTCCTTCCCTTCAGTCTTCTATCTGTCCTCCGTCCTCCCCTTCAGTCTTCTATCTGACCTCCGTCCTCCCCTTCAGTCTTCTATCTGACCTCCGTCCTCCCCTTCAGTTTTCTATCTGACCTCCGTCCTTCCCTTCAGTCTTCTATCTGTCCTCCGTCCTCCCCTTCAGTCTTCTATCTGACCTCTCATGAGATGTGTAAGGGCCACGGACGTTTCCCCGCCCAGCTCTTAGCAACCTGGAAGGCTCTGGCTGGCATCCCGCTCAGGTCCCGGGAAGGAACCAGCGATGTCACTGGTTGCAAGGAGCTGAGAGGGACGCTCCGGCCGGCATCCTAGGCTTGTCACCTTTTCTTCAAGCGAAAACCCGAAACACTCTAGCTTCGTGCCGACATTTTTTTGGGGGAGAAGGAGTCGCGGCTTATTCCTATGTAAATATCACAGTGAAGACTATGTTCAGTTGTGGGGGCCCAGTAGCCCTTATCTTTTACCACCCCTCTCTGCCGCCTCAGGTGGGGATAAGGCTCGGGATACCCCCGGGTTCTATAACTTATAAACCCTTCATGTAGATTTAGAGCCTAAACAGCATGTGAGGGATCTGTATCCTGAAGACAAGCCGGGCAGCACATGTAGACTCTATGGCTGGCGTAGATGAAACAAGCCAGCACTGTGCGAGCGCCAGCCCTGTAATCTATGACATCATCACCGCACTGCAAGGTTCATATTGATTGAATTGTACATCAGTCTACCTGGCCTGGCGTGTCCTGCACATGGCACATAGGGATGTATTATAAATACTGCCTCGTGATATAGGAGGGCGTGTGACCCGTCTGTACGGACAGTATACAGTGTGTGCTTCATTCATGTTTCTATACTTTACTTTTATAATGTTCAGTAACATTCTTCATATAAAATCCTGAATGTTATCTCCGTTCTTGTTACTTTGAAGTGCGCGGAAACGTTTGCCAGAGGTGGGCTGCTGACCCGAGTGTACAGACGGTGGCGGTGTGTTGCCAGAAGTATGTTCCATTCGTTGTTCTCTACTTTCATTTCAAGTGACACTAAACTCCAGAGTTAAATCTTACAGGAGAACTATGGGGGGTCAGGGTTTTTCCCCATAGTTCTCCTCAGGGTCACGGGAGGACACAAACTAGCGTCCTCCCGTCACCCTAAGCTCAGTATATAGTGAGCTGTAGCTCGCGGTATACTGAGACGGCGCAGCTGAAGCGGATCCCGACAATTCTGTCTGGATCCGCCCAGCTGCGTGAGTGACAGCCGGCTCTGCCTATCTAGAGGCAGAGCCAGCTGTACCCGCCCCCTCCCCCGTCCGTTCCGCCAGTCAGCGCTGGAGGATCGGAGACGGGAATCCAGCCCCTCCCCTGTCACGGCAGAGAGCCGTGACAGGATCGAGAGGTGAGTGAACGCCCCCCCCCTTAATACTTCTCCTTTTAAAATCCATTCAAGTACCTGAACAACAATGTATCTTATTTGTGTATCACTCGGCTGTAGATCCTCCAATCATCTCTGACACTGTACTTCCTTCTGGAGGGGGGCTACGTCTGTTCCCCATGGTCCCTGTGTGTGGTGTAGAGTAGTCACCGCTCCAAGCTCCTCCCCCCCCCGGGATGGACTACAATCGCATGTTTAGATTAATAATTTGTAGACAAGTGCGATGCAAAGGAATACGAATTTCCGATTCCGAAATCCATTAGCCGTAGTCTGGACGAAATTTCGTTGCAGCAAAGTGACATTTGAAGGGGGATTGATATCTAAGGCCTTAAAGTGACATTAAAGTCAAATGTCCTTCCCCTCCCCCCATGTTAATGTTAGCACTTACCCTAAATGATGTCTCTTATTCCGATCTTCTTCTTCTTTCCTGATGTTTTCATCTGTCCCTCCAGCGCTGCGGCGTCCCTCCGATCCCGCGGTGTCTGCAGGCGGGTGCACGCCGTCCATAGACTTACCTTGCGTCTCTGCTCGTCTCCCCGGCCGAGAATCCGAACTGCGCCCCAAAACCGGAGGGTTTAGAACCCCTTTAAATGTCCCTTTGCTGCAACGAACGAACGAAACGAAAACTTTCGTACAGATTACCGCTAACGAATCCGAATTTCCGAAAAACGAAACACATTTTTTTGCTGGTGCGCATGTCTACTAATGTGTACTGAGATTGTAGTCCATCCCGGGAGTGAGCTCGGAGCGGAGGATCGCCCCTCCCCCCTGAGTGATGATCGGCTCATCCAACACGCACATCCGCTGCTCCAACTTCGGAATCTCCGGCCGTGAGTCA
>NW_017309086.1:0-547 GCF_000935625.1 Nanorana parkeri | reverse complement strand
AGGATTAAACAAATGGAGCAGCCAGGTCCAAAATCGAGGAGACGTTCTGCGTATAGACGGTATCGGCCTTCATATGATGAAAACCTCGATCACTAGAATCTCATAGAAGCTTTAACATCGTTTGGAAAGTCAATTTCAATGTTCTTAAATCTGCAGCTTTTCTTAAAATAATACCTGGTGATCCTGCCATGGGGGGGGGTGGTGATCTTGCCATGAAGGTACATGTTCAGGCACTTCCTGTTTGCATGATAACTGTCTCCCAGTTCTGCTCCTGCGTTGTCACCCTGTCACATGGGCTTGTGATGGAGACTACAAGTGGCTGTTCCAATGCACATTACACCGACATGATCCACCGTTGTCACCGCCAGGAAACCCGCCCCGAGAAATGTCATGCAGCCATCGCTGGGATTGCATGTAGACGGGAAGTGGATGCAAAGAGCCTGCAGGAGGAAGGAGACAAGTATTTTGTGAACAACATGACAGTTGTTTATGACGCTCAGTGGGCAGAGCAAACCAAATGCCATGTAAGTTCGGGTTTACATTTATG
>NW_017309085.1:89693-102188 GCF_000935625.1 Nanorana parkeri | reverse complement strand
GAAAAGGATTTTACGGTGAGTACCAAAATCCTATTATTTACGCAGTTACTAAACATCAATCATTGCAATCATGGTGCAGCAATAATGCTCTATGGTGACTATAACTAGTCTCATCCCTCCTGTATACCACGAGTCACACTGCTGCAGAACTCCGACCCATACATTCACTAGCAGGAGTCCCTCCCAATAAGCTCCACTCTCCAAATAGATGGAGGGTGCATGCAGTGATAATTAGGTCAACTATTGACGGCCAAAAAAGAATAACACATATATGAACCTATATAACCTAAAACAAGAGAACAGAGTGCAAGGGAGAATTAAGGGAAAGTAGGCAGAGAGGGAAAAGAACAGGGGAAAGGGGGGTTGTAGAAGAGGAGAATTGAAGATGGGAAGAGAGGAAGAAAAGAGAAGAAAAGGAAAAACAGAGGCCCAAATATTTCAAATCCAAACCTGACCATCGGATCGGGAAGCTCGATTTCAGGGCCTCCATTTCCCGCATGGGCACAGTGATGTTAAGCGCTTCAGATTTCTGCCAATTGTTTTTGAGATTAGCTAGTTGCCCATAAAGGCGAAATTCTTAGGTTCGGTAGGGAGATCGTAGGGTTCGACAAGAAAAAGCATGTCGTCCGCATAGGCTGCGATCTTATGTGTCGACCTGCCTATCTGTAAGCCTGCTATATTGGGGTTGTTTCTCATGTGGCCCAACAAGGGTACAAGTGTCAGAATGAACATTATTGGGGACAGGGGACACCCCTGCCTCGTACCATTATACAACATAAAATAGTCAGAGTGGGCCTCGTTCACACAAACACTAGCCGTAGGCTTGGAGTAAATAGCGGAGATCCAGCTCGCAAAGTTAGGACCCACTCCCAGCCTCGGTAGCGTAGCATGCATGAAGGTCCAGTCCACTCTATCTAACGCTTTTTCAGCATCCGTCGAGAGTAGAATGGTCCTCAGTTTATTCGCCCTAAATAGGTGGATAGCATTCAGCGCCCTGGTCGTGTTGTCCCTCGCCTCCCTATTGGGAACAAATCCCATCTGATTAGGGTGAATGATCCTCCGAACTAAAATTTTTGTGAACAGTTTTAAGTCCATGTTTAAGAGCGAGATAGGCCTGTAAATTTGAACACTGAGTGAGATCCTTGACCTCTTTAGGGATAACAATTATGGATGCTCTAAGCGTGTCCATGGGGAAACAAGAGCTCCTCGAGGCCGAGTCAAAGGCATCTAAAAAAGCTGAGTCAACAAGGGGGCAAACCTCTTGTAAAATGACACCGTATAGCCATCAGGCCCTGGTTTGGCTGCCTTTATAGCAGTCAAAAGTTTGTCTGAGGACACTGGTGTTTCCAACCTCTCCTTCTGTTCCAAGGTAAGAGACGACAAATCCGCCTTCTCCAGATATCGTTGCATCACTTCCCATCATTTTTGTTTCTCAGAAGACTCTACCTGGGGCGAAAAACTATACAGTTCCAGGTAGTAATCCCTAAAGCGCCTAGCAATGTCCATGGATATATGAAGGAGCGACCCCGACGCAGAGGCAATTTTTGGAACATACGCTTGTGCCCTGGCATCCTTTAAGGCATTTTCCAGCATCCTGCCTAGTTTGTTTCCCCATTCAAAAATAGTACACTTTAGCCTGGAACGCTGTGCCTTAACTTTTTGGAAGAGCAGGTCATTTAGTCTGGTACGGAGCAATTGGAGGTCAACAAAAACAGATTGGGCCATCAATTTCTTATGAAGGCTTTCCAGGGTGCCGCTCTGTGATAGGAGATCTGCAATCTGGGCCCTGCGTTCTTTCTTAAGTCTAGAGCCCTGAGAGATTAGAATCCCTTGCATATAGCACTTAAGAGCTTCCCATACAGAGAGAGGACAAGTCTCCTTGTTAACGTTATTTTCAAGAAAGGCAGAGATTTCTGACTCCACGGTGCCTATCACCTGGTCCTGCAGCAACAGAGACTCATTGAGTCGCCAACGCCATGCCCTAGGGGCCTGATCGGGGATACTTAACTCCATGGCCACCGAGGCATGGTCCAACAGCGTTGTGGGAAGGATGCTCACGTCGCTCAGATAGGAAAGATCAGAGAGAGGAAGAAATAATCTAGCCTAGAATATGAGTGATGGACGGTCGAATAAAAAGCTATAAGCTCGAAAATTCCCCTTCATCAGACGCCATGCGTCCATCTGTTCCCTTTGCAGCAGTAACTTAATGCGTCGTAATAAGGCATAGGCGAGATGGGAGGTCCCACGCGACACATCTAATAAAGAATCCAACGCCACTTTAAAAGGTCCCCATCCAGGATCAACATTCCTTCCGTAAATTCTGAGAACAATTGAAAATACCTCTCTAAAAAGGCATATTGTCCCATGTTCGGAGCGTAGACATTAGCCACCAGTCTTCCACTGAGGGTGCCATTCAAAAGGAGAAATCGTCCCTGTTCATCTGCCACCGAATCCATAAGGGTCCAGTGGGCGGTCTTAGCTATCATAATGCTCACTCCCTTAGCTTTTGAAAGCTCTGCAGAACTATGATACACTATTAGCAAATGTTTATTAATGAAACATGGCACTACCCCCATCTTGAAGTGCATCTCTAGCAGGAAGGCCACCTGTACTCTTCCCCGCCACAAATCTCCCAAGACTCTTGATTGCTTTTCAGGGAACTTAAGACCCTTCACGTTCCGAAAACTAGGAAGGTAGAAGTGAGAGATCTAACACCTCTTAGAGCACATACAAAACAAAATACCAAAAGAAAGCTAACTTTCCAGATGAATTAAACCATCCAGCTAAGTACCAATACTAGAAAAGGATTGCACAAATTTAGCAGATCCCCCCAACTTAATCTCGGCTAAAGGGGGAAGGCCCTAGGTGAGGAACAATGCTCCGACCATGGGAAGAGAGAGCACCCCCTCCTGGGCCCCTGCTGGGTACAATCACACATGCATGTAACAGCATCATCATCATTCTAAAAAACCCTACGAGAAGGGAGCTGAAAGTGCGGGGAGGCCAGCCTGAAAGAATTGAGATTGGGCCGGGATTCTCCCTGGCACTCCATCCACCCCCAGAACCTTAGCCACAGCCCAGTGGGCAAACAGTAGCGCCCCAAAGCAACCCCGTTCGATTGGTCTGAGCAACTGCGCCTCTCTCAAGGCCCCCACCGCACTTCGCTCCCCCATGTAATCAGCACAATAACCTATGCAAACATTAGCACCTGAAACAGGTTGTGTCTTAGTGGATCTAGCAGGACAAGGTATCTATCACAGAGTAACATGCTATCAATATCTCTTCTATAAGACACATAAGAAAACTAAGACCCCCAGGGTCTGCTCATGCCCCGTCCACTTGAACTGGAAATGTCCCACTGAGCCACCCTTCTAGACACGGACACCCAATTATCAGGGCTCTGTTGCTGGCTTCTGTAGTTCCTCAAACTTCCCGTGAGCGGGGCCAGAGCCGACTGCTCTAGTTGGAGATACCTCCTGACAGAATCTGCGGCTCCGCTGCAAATGAGGCCGGAGGCAAGGAGGCTATGATTAACTTTTTGCCACTTCCTATTGTTCAATTATGGATATAGGTTTCGATTTACCGCCTGCTAAACAGCATTTTTATGAGTGCCTTATATCCAGATCATTCACAAGACCCCATCGACGAACATATGGAAAAGTCGTTCACATCAGAGATCCTTCAAGTTAGTTTTTGCCAACATAGACCCGGGGGGGTAGACACTGTGTAGTCTCTCAGGTGAAGGAAGATAGCCCCAACAAACAGGCTTCGTCCTCCACTAGTCCACCCCAGTCATGCATAAGGACAAATCCAGCTATTTCACAGCCAGCTCCAGCATTCCTGCCAGTTATGACAATGTGTCACTAGTCCATAGGTGCAGGCGAGTTCCTCAGTTTCTGTCTCACTGTTAATGGATGCACCACACAGACTCTCACCACAGCCATCTTCCCAGTATTGACTGGCCACTGAGGGTATGCAGGGAGCAGGGCTCTTACCCGACCCCTCTGACGTCTGTCATCCCTCAGAGTCCGTCTGTGTAGCCCAGTATATGGGGGTTCCCGTCCTGACCGTACAACTGTCTCGCCGGCTGGATGCTCACTGCAGGCAGAGGGCAGGGTCAGCGTCTAAGAGCTTGTGCAGAGGGGTAGACATGAGAGCTCAATGCCACACCCCTCCAGAATTAATTTTTAGGGGAGCTCCTTGGTTTTGCTTTAAAGAATAATTGTTTCCAGTTTGCTGGATCATACTATAGATAAATTCGAGGGACCTTGATGGAGGTGCCGTGGGCACCTGCCTATGTGTGCCTCCACCTGAGCCTCTGGGAAACACAAGTGGTGTACGGTCATCTGATGTACCTGGACCAGGTGAAGACGTGGCTCAGGTACATCAATGACATCTTGGTGGTGAGAGCACCTGGAGGCTTTCATCTCGGAATTGAATATGAATGGCAGGAACATTCGTTTAACATTTGTATGCAGTGAGGTTGAGATACCTTTTTTGGATCTTAATGAAAGACTAAAATGGGACAAACTGGAAACTAGGTCATTTAGAAAGGAAAAAGCAGCGAATAGGGTGCTACATGACACAAGCCATCACCTGGGCTCTCTAATACAAGGTATCCCCACAGGGCAATTTCTAAGAATCAAACAGAACTGCACATCATGTGTAGACTATAGAGGAGTCTAAGGCCCTATATAATTGTCAGAGCAAGGGGGTATTCACACAAAACACTTAAAAAGAGTTGTGTAGTAGTAGTAGAAAAGAGAACAAGGACCCAAATTTTGGTAGGTTGGGAAAAAAAGGAGACCCTGGGGGTAGAGATCATGTACAAATAATCACGCAATATGGTGCTGGTTGGGAGAAATTGAGATGAATCCTCAAAAAGCATTTTCATGTATTACAGTTGTGCCCAAGATATAGTGGGCCCATATCCCTAGTTAATGGCACAGAGAGCTCGCAATCTAAGGGATCACTTGGTTAACTTGAATACAGGCCAAGTGGACCGGAGACCAGGTTATCATTCAAAAAGAGGGTTAAAAGAATGTAAAGTTTGCCCTTTTGTTCAGAAAACAAAATCTTTTCATAATACAGAGGGCACAAGAACCTATTAGATTAAACAATGTATTAATTGTGACACAAGCAAAGTTGTGTATCGGCTGGAATGTCCTTATGTTTAACATTGGAAAAGCTAAATGCCAATTACGTGTTCGTATTGGCGAACAGTTAAGAGATATTGAAAACAAAAAAAGAGGACAGTCCAATTGTGCAACACTTTGCAGAGTACCACAATAGTTCATTGGATGGTTTGAAGATAAAAGGGATCTATGCCCTATATCTATCTGCACGGACGGGGGATTTTTATACAATTCTTTTGCTGAAGGAGAAAATGTTCATATACAGATTACACTTTGGTACCATCTGGTCTGAATAATTAATTTCATCTGCAAGTATTCCTGTAGAGATAGATATGAAGAAGAAGGTCTCTAGCTTGACTGTTTGTGGATGTGTGTCGTATGAGAGTCCAATATATCACTTTTTTAATTTGAATTAATGGTTAAATGTTATATTCAGACATTGATTCATTTTCTTTCCACACCTGACATTTGTGGGCTATTAGGGGTTAAGAAATCAGGTGAGGTAAGGCCATTGAAGTAGGCTGGAAACCTGTCCCCACCCCCGTTCTGATGAAGCCCTGTAGTGGGAGGGGCGAAACGTGTCAACGGAACTCTCCAGGCAGACTTCCGGATACACACCTGACACAGTAATGTATACTGGAGATTAATAAGTATGATGGATACATATGCTAATGGTTCATGCGCTTGAAAAATGGATGTGATCCTCATGAAGACTGGAGGCTTACCTTGGGAACAGTGTAGGTGAATCTGTTGCATACTGGTGCCGCTTGAGCCATTGAACAGAAGGTTGGGATTGACCGGCATGGAGATACAGATACATGGATGAGCTGATTTTTGGCACAGCTTCCTATATGCCAAGGAGCTAACAATTGCATTCCAAATATCCTCAAGTGACGGTATACTATTTACATGAGGCATACCTAGCTGTTAGCAATTGGGATTTTGCATTTCATTGACAAATAAGGGGGCTATACAGCTGTAATAATCTAGCAAATTTTAACATAATGATGTATTCAGACTGAGGAACTTAAAAAATCATCTAGCTCATTGGTTCTTTTTTTACTGAGTATTGATTACATAAACAAAGACGTTACATCTCAGCAATAAGCAAAAGTAGAATTGGTTTCTTGTGCCCCCCCCCGTATGGAAATACATTGATCTGCCAGTATTGATGATTGATCCAACAATAGGATATGTTTGGGGCCCGCCTGTATGAGTGGATGGTGTGAGTTAATTGACAACATTGTCAACTTGTTTTTAATGGGTGATTTAGGGCAAGGTGCAATGTAATATTTCATTTTTTGTAGCCAATAAAGTTCATTATAATTACATAATGAGCTGTGAGCCCCGGTCTTTAAGTAACTCTTCCAGCTTGTGCTTTCTATAGGCTAAGGCTAAGGCCAATGGTGGTTTTGTGATTGATTGTTTTTAGTTATAGACTGTGGGACAGGCAGGTAACTTATGTTTAAGGGTTAGGATTAATATGGATGGTCTTTATAAGCCACTAAGGCATTTTATTGGGCTGTGAGACTGCAGGGGGCATTTCAAATCTCCTCTAGAGTATCCACAAGCTTTATGGAAGGTGAGTATACCTCACAACCCAGCCTCCCTGAGTTCTTCTGCTGGATTTCAGCATATATTTCTGTCGACAAGAAAAAGAATGGAAAAATTGTTGTTAATAAACAAATCTTGCTCATACAGTGCCACCTCCCCCACTCCTGAACCTGCTGTCCATTCATCAGCATACGGGTGCAAATATCGCCATGACCTCCAAGCTTAAGAAAACAGTTATAATGCCAGATCGCACAGAACAGAGTTCCATAACTGTCCTTTCTTTTAATTTTTCACAAAGTTTATTTACCTACCCTACCTGGCTGTTTTGTATTATTTTGTTTGTAATTGGTAATTTCACCATGCAGACTGATTTTCCTGGTGACCACATAGCTTCAATGATAAACAAAGTCATGCCAGTGACAGCTGTCCCTGAATGCACTCAATGTACACCTAGAAAGAAAATTGTTGCAACCTTTTTTTAATAAATTTAGAAAAATTAAATAAGTTCTGTAACCCTAAGTAACTACTTAAAGTGCTTTGCCTAAAAATCACATCAGCATGCAGCTCTGCATGCTGATATGAAAACATCTTACATTCATTAAATCATATTTTAATTTTACTATTTCAAGATACAATATTATGTATTTATATATAATACAATTTCTTGTTTTCTACTTCCTGGTTCTCTTTGGCAAAAGTGATATAATCCGTGCCCAAGTTTTGCATCCTGGGAAGGTTACATCAGCAATGCATTGCTGGGAAATCTCATCTGTAATCTCACGAGATCTCAGGGAAAGGTATTTTCCTCCCCCAGCAGCAGTACAAAATAATTTACCCACAAATGTATCCACTGACATCATCCCTGTATGTTTGGTGTGCATTAAAAAGAAAATAAATGCAAACAAGCTATTGTAGGTTAACAACAGTATTTATGTTTTATTTATTTCACGTTTAATGGGTTTCAATGTAGAAAACATACACAGCAGTGGTATAACAACCCTGTAGGATAACAAAGAGCCAGTAGCAGTAAACATAGTGCAGGTTACCACTCCAAAAAACCCCAAAAGAAAACATCATCAAACAGGGAAGAACAAGAGGAGCAGGAAGACAAAGTACAGACATGACTAGGGGGGAGAGAAAGACAGTTTCTTGCACCAGGTCTATAAACATGGGTATTCCATATTTCTAGTCTAAGCAGACGCACCTCTAGATGTGTACAATGAATCCCACCATAGAGAAGGAACAATAAATCACAAGCCCAGTCCATGGTGTACTAATTTGTGGTGGGAAGGGTTCCAAAATTAAAGACATAGATAAGGATTATTTTGTTGGTCAGAACGGGATCAGCTACCAGTGGTAGACATAAAAGCAGTTGTTGGAGCAGTTAACATCAACGGATGGTCGCAGGATAGTGGAGCTCCGGCACAGCTGTAATCCTAGGGCTGAATCCTTAGCACAGAGGACTCCCATGATACTACCCATGTGTGCCCCTGACCCCAGCGACCGTCGGAGAGACCGATAATCTAAGAAAGGCCCTCGGAAACTTACTGAATTTTTCCGCTCGACGGGCTCGCCACGGACTCAAGATGGAGCCGGCTCGTCCAGCACCCTGTCCTCTCTGCAACTCTCCGACAGCCGTAACGAGCGGGAGCCGAAAGGAGGTGGGAGCCAGGTGACCGCCAACCCGGCAAAATCCACGCCCAGACTGGACTCTGGGGGAGCGCAGATACGGCCTGGGGAGGGGGACGAGCGGTCTGGCCCTACTGTGCATGTGTGTGAGGAGATGAATAGCACCATTGAGGATTGTCCCACTGCTGATCGCCCCCTGCTGGACACTACCCTAGGGGACGTGCTTGTGTCTCTTGGGTGCTCCCTGCATAGAGATGTGCTTTTTGCTGCTGAGAAGGGATGTTGACGCCCTGGGAGACGGAGTCGTCCACGTCGAGGACAAGATGGGGGATTATGCGGAGGCCCATAACGATCTTCTCGTCTACCAACTGGCACAGTCAGGTTCTCCGTTGGGGATTAATGGCGGTTAAGATTGTACAGCGCTCCTGCACTTGTATCACGCTGCCGTTCAGAGGCGACACCCGGAGCTTTAGGAGAAGCTGCAGGCTCTCTACATCCGCGTCTTTTCACCGTACTGCTCTACAAAGATGGCGCCGGTGTAGTCGGCTGCCGTCACGACTGCTCTGCAGTCGTGTAAGCATTTCACTGCATATCATACTTGTACGATTGTGTATGTGACAAATAAAATCTATCTATCTATCTAAAAGGTACAATAGGAGTCAGAGTCCTTAAAAGCTAACCAACAAGCCCATATCTTATAGGAGGAGGAATAGGTGTCCCTTGCAGTGTGCATGAGTTCTTCCAAAAGTCTGGTGGATTCCACTTTGCAAAACCATTCCGGGACAGAGGGTACATGAGTAGATCTTCAATACCTGGGGATAAGAGATTTAGCAGCACTAAGTAGATACGGTACTAACAATTTCCTGTACGAACCCGGTGGAACCGTGGGGAGGTGAAACAAGCACACCCATGGGTCCAGAGGGAGTCGCACTTCACAGATCTGTTGTATGATCTGCACAACTTGCGTACAAGTAAGGTTTGATCAGTGGGCACTCCCACCAGATATGGGCAAAAGACCCTGGATTTCCACACAACCATCAGCATTGGGGTTAAAAATGGGCGTTAGCTGCTTGTTATTTAGTGGGGACGTGATACCATCTAGAAAGCAGTTTATAGTTGGTTTCTAACATTGGAACATCGATCGAGGAGGTCGATACCAGGGTCAAGATCGAGAACCTCTCCTCATGGGTGAGAGTACGCTGAAATTCCATCTCCCATTTACCCATATAGGGTGGGGGAGAGTCGTGCTCAAGGCGGAGCAAAGCTTTGTAAAAATAGGATAGGCAATGTGGGAAGGGATAGGTTTAGAGCTCAACATGGTTTTGAAGGGGGTGAAATCTCTGGGTGTTCTCAGCGGTTTTGGCAAGGAGTCCAGAAAATAGGACAGCTGGCGATGTTTCCAGAAATCCAGGGGTGTCCTGCCCCAAAAGGCCCGCAAGTCAGATGGGGAGAGCAATGAGGTACCATGTAGAACATCACCCAGTTTGAGGGTGGTGGGATCCGACCATTTTGAAAAGGACTTATCAAGTCTACCTGGCGGAAAAGTCAGAGCCCTGTAGCGGCAACATGATCGAGTTGTGAGGCCAATGGAACCTGCGGTGCAAGCGATCCCAAGTGTGCATTGTTAGTTGTTAAAGGTAACATAGAAGGGGCAAATGGCCTCCACTCCAGGGATAGCCAAATCACCTCTGACAAGGGAGCACCACAAGCCACAGTCTCCAAAGCCACCCAACTCTTCCGCAGGGAACCAAAGACCCAGTCCACCAGTCTCACCATTTGGGCAGCAACATGGTAAGTCCGAAAGTCGGGAAGGGCCAATCTGCCATTCTGGTGATTACAGACCAAAGTACGCCCCGAAATTCTAGGAGTACGGTGTTGCCATACATAATTGGAGACTATTCGTTGAACCGCCTGGAAATATGAGCGAGGGAGATATATGGGCAGCATTTGAAATAGGAATAGTACTTTGGGGAGAATCATCATTTTAACTGCATTAATTCTACCAACCCAGGAGAGATTACGCAAGGAGGAGGCCAAATCAGACTTTACCGTGTTAAATAGGGGAACATAATTACTCCCAGGTAGCGAAGAGATTTCGGCTGCCACTGAAACGAAAAGTTAGGAAGAAGGTCACGTTGGTCTTCATGCGACACAGATATATTAAAGGATCTCGGATTTTCCTCTATTAATCTTAAAATTAGAGAGGGAGCCATAAATGTTTAATTCAGTCAGGAGTTATCCTGACTAGGCATATCCTCGGGTTCAGGACATAAAACAGAACATCATCCGTGTATGCTGCTATTTTAAATTCACCGCTGGGGTAGCGATTCCCGGCGGATATTCATATCCGGGTTCTGCCTAACAGTGTGTCAGGAACCAGGTCTGAACCCAGAGCCTCTGCTGTGGCTGGCTGTGGTTCTGCCTGCTGAGCCACCTAGGAACCTTGGATAGCTCCTTGCCTGATCTCCTGTGTATCCTCAGTTATACCTAATCAGATGCTGAACTCTGACCTCCTTGCTCCTCCCTTGAACTTCCTATTTAAGCCATGCCTCTGCACTTCCTCTTTGCCAGATTATTGTGCTCCTGCCTTCTGCTCCCTCTGTGCTACAATCTACTCAAACTGCTTCCCGTGTACCGACCCTTGGCTGCTGATTCACCGACTACTCTCTCCGTCTCCTGCTACATACCTGATATCTTTGGCTCCTGACCTCGGCTTGTTCACTGACTACGCTTCGGCCTGCTCCTCCACCAATACCCTCTGCTTGTGTACCAAACCAGGCCTGTTATACTACGAATTGCCTGCTGCTTCAGCTACTGGACTCTGAGCCTGATCCCAGATCGTGACACAGTGGCCAGTAGTAGTTCAAAGGAAAAGTAAATAAAAAGGGGGATAGAGGTCAACCCTGTCTGGTCCCATTGAACAGCGTGACAGGGGGAGATAAAGAACCATTTATGCAAACTTTAGTGGTAGCGTTGGTGTAGAGAGCTGAGATCCAATCCATCATCCGAGTACCCAGATCTAGGTGGAACAAAGTAGCCAGAAGGAAGTCCCAGGCCACCCTGTCAACTGCTTTTTCCGCGTCAGTGGATAAGAGCAACACAGGGGACTTCTGTTGTCTGGCAATGTGGATGAGCAGGACAGTCTTGAGAGCATTGTCCCGGGCCTCTCTACCTGGAATAAATCCCACCTGGTCTGGGTGGACCCAGGTAGATAAGAGTGGGTACAGTCTATTTGCCAACATCTTTGGGTAAAGTTTTGTTTCAACGTTTAGTAAGGAAATTGGGAGATAGCTTGCACAACATGCTGGATCTTTACCCGGTTTGGCTACTACCGTAATATGCGCCAGTAATGATTCTGGGAGTACGGGGGAGCCTTCGGCGATGGAATTGGCATAAGTGCAAAAATGTGGTTCGAGAATGTCCTGGAAGCGTCTATAGTATAATAGTGTTAAGCCATCAGGCACCCTAGGGAGGCACCCCAGGGAGGTTAGCATTGCGCAGATACGTGTTAATTCTATCTAATCTAGACAACCCAGCAGAGGGTCATCTGAGCCATCAACCCTAGATAAAAACAAATGATATAGCGCACTCCTGTGAGAAGGACACACTTCAGGAATGTGGATAATGTGGAATGGTGTGCACTGCTCTTCAATACAGGGAGAGGAACCCTGTAGATCACAAACACAATATAAAACAAAAAGGCTGAGGAGCGCAACTACCTAGGTGCGTGCTCCTAAACCTGGTAGGCTAACAATAAACACTCATAGGTGGTGACTTACTTTCCAGTTGGTGTGTCAGCAGGTATATCTGAAGTGGATTGGCATCCAGAGTCTTTCTGTTCCAATGACGAAAGGTGAGGGACTGACGGCTCCTGAACCGTGGATTCTGGTGCTGGCCGTCTTATTCACGTACGAGGAGTTGGTGGATTGGATAACCAGGTCATCCTCATCCTCCTCATCCTCTGCCACCCAGGCTCGTAGTGGTTCTCTGTCCACTATTATAGAACTAAGAAGAGAACATAAAATAAAACTTTTTTTCTTCTAATACTCACCTATGCAACTTCTAACAGCGTGGGAGACGGGAGGCTGCACTTGTTGGATCCAGGAATCAGGTGAGTAGTATTAAAAAAAAAAAAAAAAGGTTTTATTTTATGTTCCCGGGGACATTTTTAATTTCT
>NW_017309085.1:82077-89676 GCF_000935625.1 Nanorana parkeri | reverse complement strand
CGGGGCAAGGGCCCCGGGCGCAGGACCACCTGCCACAACACTTCTCATAGGTCCTCATCTGTCTCTGCCCCCACTATACGTCATGCCATGTCCACAACGTCTACTGACAGGGATGATGTTGTAGTAATGGGTGTACCAGGTCCTTCCTCTGAATCTGCCAGCGGCCCATCAGCTGCAGAAGTTCGCAGTCAAATCTCGCTGCCCCAGCTGCTGCAGCGGAAGAAAAAAATACTGTCCCACCCATCCACATGCACAGCGTCTAAATGCCAGCTTGGCCAAATTACTTACATTGCAGCTGCTGCCTTTCCAGCTGGTGGACTCTGCCCCCTTCCGTGAGTTTGCCGAATGTGCTGTACCACAGTGGGAGGTTCCAAAGCAATAATTCTTTTCACGGAAGGCCATTCCAGCACTCTACCAGCATGTGGAAGGCAATGTGTCAGCCTCGTTGGAAAAGGCAGTCAGAAGCAAGGTCCACATTACTGCCGACACGTGGTCCAGCAAGCATGGACAGGGCCATTACATTTCGTTCAAAGCACACTGGGTAACTCTGCTAGCAGCTGGGAGGGATGGGGCTCCGTGCTGGAGCTTGTTCATCCACCACGCCTCCAGAAAGCTGCTGATCTGAGGTCTATCTGCTCCACCCCTCTTCATCCTCCTCTGCAGATTTCTCCGGCGAAGCGGCAGTTCATCCGAAGCATTCCAGGGGCTACGCAACGGCTCAGGCAAAAGGATGCCATGCTGTGCTTGAGCTGGTTTGTTTAGGGGACAAGAGCCACACCGGGGCAGAGATTGCCAGCTTGAGCCAGGAATGGTTGTCTGTGATAATGGCAGCAACCTTCTCTCCGCCCTACGCCTGGGTAAGTTGACGCATATACCATGCCTGGCACACGTCCTAAATTTGGTGGTACAGCGTTTCCTAACCAGGTACCCAGGGCTGGCAGAGCTTCTCAGGCAGACCAGAAAAGTCTGCAGCCACTTCAGACGGTCATACCCGGCAAGTGTTCGTCTGGCCGAAAATTCAAAGAGAATTCCACCTTCCCACAAACCGTCTGATCTGTGACATGCCCACCAGGTGGAACTAAACATTGGCAATGCTGCAGCATCTGCACAAGCAGCAGAGGGCCATCAATGAGTACTTGTGTGAGTATGTCACAAGGACAGGCTCATGGGACCTTGGTTCCCCCCCTCTCCCGACAGTGGCTGCTGATCAAGGATGCATGCACTGTACTATCACCATTTGAGGAGGTGACAAGGATGGTGAGCAGGGACAGTGCATGCATCAGTGACACGATCCCTTTGGTGTTCCTGCTGGAGCACACTCTGCAGGGAATTATTGATGTGGCACTAGAGGCAGAGCAGCGGGAGGAAGAGGAGGACTTCCTTAGCTCTCAAGGCCCTCTTTACGCAGACAGCATTCCTGCGTGTCCGCAGATCAGACAGGAGGAGAATGAGGAGGAGGATTATGTCAGTCGCGGGGGCATTGAAGATGAGGATGACATAAGGGAGGGCATTGAAGGGAGGGTTTTGCGTCACCGGAAACCCAAGGAGTAGTACGTGGCTGAGAGGAGGTAGTGCACGATAGTGTCATCCTCAGCGACCAGGAAGACTCAGAAGCTAATGCCTCCTCCAACTTACGCTGCATGGGCTCCCTTATCCTGCAAAGCCTGCTAAAGGACCCCAGGATTCGTGGTATCAAGGAGAGGAATCATTACTGGTTGGCAACCCTTCTTGATCCACGCTACAAGCGTATGGTTGCAGAGCTCATCCTGCCCTCACAGGAGGGATGAAACAACTGGAGGATGCTCTGAAGCAAAACTTGTGTAACACCATTCCAGGCACTGGTAGGTTACCAAGTGATGAAAGAGGTGCTTCTGAGGCTGCGGTTGGACAAAGGAAGAGCGGTGGAGAAGGGGGCCGCTTGACTGATGCCTTCCGCAATTTTTTTAGTCCACGCCGCCCAGGGATGTTAAATTTAGGCACCCATCGGCAGCGTCTTCATCATATGGTGCGTGATTACCTAGGGGCAAGGGCAGACCTGGATAGCTTTCCAGCGGATGATCCACTGGCTTACTGGGTGTTGAGATTGGATAACTGGCCAGAACTTAGCCAATATGCCATGGAGCTACTAGGCTGCTCTTCATCCAGCGTGCTTTCGGAAAGGACGTTCAGTGCTGCTGGAGGTTTTGTCACAGACAAAAGAGTGCGTCTTTCCACAGACTCAGTTGACTTGCTGACATTTATAAAAATGAATCAGTCCTGGATCACCAGCAGCTATCAATCCCCTGATGTAGATGTTACTGAATAGATCGGGGATCTCTGGATTTGGAAGAGTACATAGGCTGCCTAAGCTGGTGGAAGATCATTACACATTCTTTAACTTAGATTCTCGGTGTCGTGCACCACCGACTAAGACACGATTTTTCCACACTTGCATGTGCCAGGTGCATATCATTTCAATATTTGACCACAGTGTCCAATCCTGCACTCTTCCAGAATACATCTGAAGGGTTACGGTGTGGAGGCACTAGCTGGCACCAAAGGCCCAATATTTGGGTGCACTGACCAGTGTACCAGATGCATATCATTTCAATATTTGACCGCAGGGTCCAATCCTGCACTCTTCCAGAATACCTCTGAAGGGTTACGGTGTGGAGGCACTAGCTGGCACCAAAGGCCCAATTTTAAAAGCACCTGTTACTTTAATCCAACGCCTGCAAAAGAGGCATTTATCCAAAAAAAAATCACTAAACTTGTTCCGAGTGTCCTAAAATGTGTCCTCTTCATACAGGCTGCCTCCCCAAGCTGTTGCTTAGTAGATTAAAAGAAAACCAATTACCGGCAATTGAAATGTAATTTTTTTCTTTTTAAATGTCACTTTTTGCTGCAGCTGGTTCTATACATCCTACAGTTCTGCCACTTCTCAGGCAGGTTATGGGGACCACCCAGGCATGATGTTGGAAAGAATTTTTACTCTTACCGTTTAAGTCATGTAAAAATCACTTTTTTTTTTGCCATTGGTTTATGTCCCCCAGAGCAGTACCCGGACCCCCATACACCTTTTATGGCCAATAACTTGCATATAAGCCCTCTTAAAGTGGACATTCATTTTCGAACGTTCGACCCCCATTGACTTACATTACGTTCGTATTCAAACTTTTTCGGCCATCGGGTGTTCGAATACGAAGCGAACACAGGGGTGTTCGGCCCATCACTAATAGACAGCTCAGATCTTTTCTTCAGTGATGGAGCCAGAAGAGAAAGTTATAAATTGTCTATCTCTGTTTTATACAAAATAGCCGCTAGAGGGTACTGGTTATTACTGTTTGTAATAAACCATCACAAGTCAAGGCTATAAAAAAAGTGCCGTTGTATACATCAAATAAATCAGATGGCAGATGATTAGCACAAAGAGAAAATAGGAGCACAAAATATTACAACGTGCTGGGGCTTCCTTTTTGTATGTGGATATTTTCAGCCTGGAAGCTCTGGGGATTTCAGAGCACAAAAAGATGCATTCCCCTGCAGTGGTGGAAGCATGCTGTTCTGAATAGGCAGTCAGCATGGAGCAGCTCTTTCTAGAGGTATTCCCTACAGTGCATGCATTGCAGTACAACAGCTCTGCATTCTCACTGGCTATTCTTTAAATGTATGACTTCACTTTAGCACAGCTAACAACTGCACTGTAACCAAGGATTCATAAACATTTCCCATTCTGTAAAATATCTACGGTTCCTTAAATTTTAACTCAGTTCACATTTAGCTGGTCACAGCAGCTCTAATTCACGCACCTTTTATAATTTTTTTAAACTCTGTTTATTGAACTCAAAACAGTTATAAGTATAAAAGTGCATATAGTGTATGCTCACATATACAGTAATCATATTACAAAAATATGATTACAAATGTTTTTACATGATTTATAATATAAAGAACTGGAAGTCTCTCGTGTTTTTCTTTGTTTTGTTTTTTTTACACAGACATACTGAGCGGAATTTATCAAAACTGGAGCAGACAAAATCTGGAGCAGTTGCCCAGGGCAAACAATCAGATTCTCTCTTCAGTTCAGTTAAGTTAAAATTTGAAAATGAAAGAGAAGCTGATTGGTTGCCATGCACAGCTGCTCCAGATTTTATTTGCTCCAGTTTTGATCGATTCCCCTCACTGTATATTCTAAAACATGTTGCCAAGAAGAATATCTTTTAATATTTGATCTAAAGAATGACACCAAGTAAAGAGGTTTCAAAAAAGTAAAAAGAGCATGTGGTTTTCAGTGAACATTCTACTTTATTGAGCATGTACCCTAAAGCGGTCATAAGAAAATAAAACCCAAACTCACCATCCCAGCTGTGCTAGCCATTCTCTGGTGCTTAAACGTACCTTCAATGGCACTCCAATCCCCACTGCTGTTGGTGTCAATTACCAGCAATCCATAGTATAGGTAGCCCTCTGTTTACGACGTTTCAAAATAGCGCCCTTTTCAGGTGGTCACATGACCACCATTGAAACCACTGCAAAGTCGGCGCCGTCTAGCGTATCCTGTAGACCTTAGCCACGGAAGGATACGCAGGGGACCTCTATACAACTCCATGTGGCTACAGAACAGAGTCTCTGACGGCTCGGGAAAGGGACTCTTCTTTGTTTAGCATTCATAACATTCATTTCAAAGCTTGAAATATAATGACTTACGTGATTTTTGAGAGAGGCCTGGACCCCAACTCCCTCACTTCCTATTGACTTACATTATATACTGGGTTTCAATTTACATCAGTTTCTATTTGCAACCATTCCTTCAGGAATCTAACCCTGGCATAAATTGAGGGCTACCCGTACTGTTGGTACCTGCGCACTATATGCACACATTGCACTGCCTCGCTCGGCCTCCTGTGACACCGCTCTCCTCCCCACACTGCAGGCTCAGCCTCCTGTGACAGCTGACTCCTCCCCGCTCCGCTTTCCATCCTGATTTGCTTGTCACAGGAATTCTCTTTTTCATGTGTGACTTCAATTTTGTTTTGTTTTTTGCAACTTTCCTTTTTTTTCCTATCTTTCTTTTCACCTGGAAATGTCACCTGGGGACCACCAAAGAAGCGTATGAAGCAGAGATCTGCTTCATCAGCTTCTGAAGCTGGAAAGTGACACAAGAATGCAGAAGTGATGTTATATAGATCCCTTCCGCATTCTGACACCTATTCTGACTCCGATTGTTGTGATAGCGATGTATCCCTTGTGAGACCTCTATGCCTGGCCTGTATAAGTAGATTCAATCACTGCGGACATTCATTGTCAGATAGCTGAACTCACCAATACCGTGTTCATCCACAAAGGTTGCTTTATTCTGTACATGCAGACAACAGGATAACAGCAGATGGATGGTTACAGTATTATGCGGTCAAAAAATTATGCCTTTTCTAGCGTACTATGCAGAGTACATGTCTCCTGATTACATGTGGCTGTTAGCTGTTGCCATGACACAGGAAAACTGACAACAAACAAAGGGTAGGGCTTACATACAGAGCAACTGTCATACAGAAAAACAGGTGCAATATCACAAAGGCCACTAGATGGCAGCATAGGAACTAGACATATAAAAATGCCCATAGGAAAAAGGTATAGGGAAAACAATCTATATAAACCTTCTATCTAAATAAACTTCTATGCCCCATTGGGGCGGCACAACACCGGAGAGGGGACTGGAGGGAGATCGTGTACCGATCTGTCAGAGAGCCACCATGCTGGTCCCAGGCTCGCACCGGACACAGTGGAGTCCAGGACCAGCGGGAGGGGCGCTCCGATCGGCACCCCATACAATCGATCCGCACAATCGATCCGCCGGCTCTATAGCCGGCAGATCACTTGTATGTAAACAGGCATCGCTGCCCGTTTTTTACATTTTGGTAGGTTCCTGCTCGCACACGCAGCACAGTGTGCACAAGTGGGCGTGGCCGTCTTTAGGAAGATCCCAGCTGGCCATTTACAAAGGCCGGCCGGGAGACGGTTAAAGAGATTCTTTTTAACAAGCAAAAAAAGTACTTCTAGGGCTTGTTCACACCAAATGCAGACCAGATCTGCATAAGTTTCTGCACATGCAGTGCAGTGTGTTTTGCCGCATTTTTGCCACGCTACTATGGAAAAAAACACTCGTGTGAATTAGAGCCCAAAATACCATTGTAATACATTGGATGCAGTTTTTATGCATTCTGTAACTGCTCTGCATCTGTTCCGCACTTGCTGTGAGAATATCCCTAAAACATTTTTTGAGGAAAATGCTGAATGCTGAGATAATGATATTAATTATAATCACTTCTCAGCAGAAATGCATTGTTGACGCTTGATTCTGATGATCCTAAAAAGTGCATGGGTCATCAGAACCTATCCCATGTACAGGAAACCACACATGGAGGCTCCTAGTAATGTATAAGGAATGTTTGCAGTGTTTTGAGAACAAAAGCCAATAGGGTATATACTGTATGTGCCCTCTGTTTGGTTTTACCCTTGAAAACCCTTGTACACCATCTGTTGCATATTCACTGTAGCAAATGCCTCATTTCAAGATTGCCGAGTTCAATTTATTCAGCAATCCACAGAGTTTGGTTTTGTGACAGGGGATCAGAGGGAGATCAGCACAAAATCTCTCTCCGGTCTCCTCTCCGATGTCAGAGTGTAGGAAGTGATGTAAATTACATCACTTCCGCATTCTGCTGTCAGTCTCCAGCTTCAAAAGGTAGAGAAAAGCTGATTAAGCAGATCATCAGCTTCTCTGGTGATCCCTAGGTGACATTAGGGGTCTTAAATAAAGAGACATCAGGGGTCAATATCAGTGGCACCCCCAGTTCCTATGTTTTCATGCATAGTTGAGCCGCTTAGCCTTGTTTCCAGGTCAGCGGTATGGCTTTTTGGTCACAAGGCCACAGAAAAATGGCAGCAGGTGCTCTGGACCATCAAGTAGGCACGTGACTTTTATTTCTGAAAGCATTTTTTCACACCTCCCTAAAACTTTTGCATAGTAGTGTGTGTGTGTGTGTCCAGAGCACCTGCTGCCATTTTTCTGTGGCCTTGTGACCAAAAAGCCATACCGCCGACCTGGAAACAAGGCTAAGCGGCTCAACTATGCATGAAAACATAGGAACTGGGGTGCAGAAAAATGGCAGCAGATGCTCTGGAGTGATGAGTCAAAATTTAAAATATTTGGCTGTAGCAGGAGGCAGTTTGTTCACCGAAGGGCTGGAGAGTAGTACAATAATGAGTGTCTGAAGCAACAGTTAAGCATGGTGGAGGTTCCTTGCAAGTGTGGGGCTGCATTTCTACCAATGGAGTTGGAAATTTGGTCAGGATCAATGGTGTCCTCAATGTTGAGAAATACAAGCAGATACTTATCCATCATTCAATACCATCAGGGAGGCCCCAAACATATTCTTCAGCAGGACAATGACCCCAAACATACAGCCAATGTCATTAAGAAATATCTTCTGCATAAAGAAGAACAAGGAGTCCTGAAGTAATGGTTTGGCACCCACAGAGCCCTGATGTCAACATCATCGAGTCTCTCTGGGATTACATGAAGAGACAGAAAGATTTGAGGCAGCATATATATATATATAT
>NW_017309085.1:73761-81997 GCF_000935625.1 Nanorana parkeri | reverse complement strand
AATATTACACAAATAGAGCTTTCTTTTGGTGGTATTTGATCGCTGCTGGGTTTTTTTAATGATAGATCTATATATATATAGATCTATCTATCTATCTATATCTATAGATAGATATATATACACACACACACACTATAATGCTAAAAGTATTGGGACTCGTGCCTTTATACGCACATGACCTTTAATAACATCCCAGTCTTAGCCCGTAGGGTTCAATATTGAGTTGGCCCACCCTTTGCAGCTATAACAGCTTCCACTCTTCTGGGAAGGCTCTCCACAAGGTTTAGGAGTGTCTATGGGAATGTTTGACCATTCTTCCAGAAGCGCTTTTGTCCAAAATATCTTGGTATGCTGTTGCCTTAAGAGTTCCCTTCACTGGAACCAAGGGGCCAAGCCCAGCCCCTGAAAAACAACCCCACACCATAATATCCCCTCCACCAAACTTTAAACTTGGCACAATGCAATCAGGCATGTACCGTTCTCCTGGCAACCGCCAAACCCAGACACGTCCATCAGATTGCCAGACAGAGAAGAATGATTAGTCACTCCGCATGATTAGTCACTCCAGAGAACATGTCTCCACTGCAGTGGTGGCGTGCTTTATACCACTGCATCCGACGCTTTGCATTGTACTTGGTGATATACAGTAAGGCTTGGATGCAGCTGCTCGGCCATGGAAACCCATTCCATGAAGCTCTGAAGCTCTCTATGCACTGTTGTGCCAATCTGAAGGCCACACGAAGCTTGGAGGTCTGTAGCTATTGACTCTGCAGACAGTTGGAAACTTCTACGCACTGTGCGCTTCAGCATGCACCGACCCTGCTCTGTCATTTCACGTGGCCTAGTTGCTGTTGTTCCCAGTTGCTTCCACTTTGTTATAATACCACTAACAATTGAACGTGGAATATGTAGTAGCAAGGGAATTTCACGGATGGACTTATTGCACAGGTGGCAACCGATCACGGTAGCTTGAATTCACTGAGCTCCTAAAAGCGACCCATTCTTTTACAAATGTTTGTAAAAGTAGTCTGCAGGCCTAGGTGCTTGATTTTATATACCTGTGGCCATGGAGGTGATTGTTATACATACCGTATTTTGCGCTCCATAAGGCGCACCTGACCATAGGACACAGGCAGGGTAGGGTTCTGTGACAGCTGCAGTTAGTGAGAGCTGAGACTGGTTTCGCTGTGATTATAGCACCACGGTCGTATAGACCTTTCATTTCTTTGTAAGTGGGCAAACTTACAAAATCTGCAGGGGATCAAATAATTATTTTCCTCACTGTATGTATTGTAACAAGGGCACTCCACTGCAGTCAGGAAATGCAAGTAAAACACAGTTTATTAAGGGCAAAACACAAAAAGTATCTTTCCATCAACAGGGTAGACCTCCCCTGTTGTACAAGACAGCTTCCAACAGCAACATAAATCATAGTCTTTTGTTCACGTAAAGGCCAACATTCTCATAATAATTAGCCTTCTTCAGCATATACAGTTCTTGTAGCATATACAGTCCCTAGTAGCTTTCCTCAGCTCCAAGACTCTCCGCACACCTCTGTGCGATACTCACACTGCTCTGCCAGCAGTGGATCCAACAGGTCCCTTGGGTCACTGACCTTCCTGAGCTCTCCCCTCGTGGGCACTCACACTGCTCTCCCAGCAGTGCGTCCAACAGGTCCCTTGGGTCACCGACCTTCCTGACCTCTCCCAGCCTCCCACGGCTGTTCCACGTGCGTCCAGCGCACACCTGAGTCTGCCTGTGTCCGTGTGCTTCCCTGCACACACACAACTTCAACACAACTCTGAGCACTGGGCTGGCTTCCTAATGGAGCTGCTCTCAGCCACCTGATCAGCCCAAGCTGGTCATTGGCAACACCTGGCCCCAGGGCTGAGATCTCATCCCACCCAGAGCTCCAGATCCCAGCTACAATTTGGAAAACCTGGAAGAACCTGAAAAGCCAGACTCTTCCTTATAATATGGTTCACATACTGGACCCTCTCAGCCAAAGGGGCTGGGTGCCAAAGTTGCCATACTACACCGTGGCATTGCCATGCACTGCCACATATCCCCCCCCCTTTGTTCGCATCCGGAGGAGCGGACACACCAACAAAAACTGTCTGACCATCTAACACCTCTCAAAATATTTTCCCCTTTATCTATGGTCGTGTCAAACAGTCTGTCATCCATAAAGGGGAGCCCTGACCCCAAAACACCTCTAAGTACTAAGTGGACCCAGTACGGTCTTTTTACGTGTGCATTTCCACCCGTAACCCTGTACTGTCATCGGGCTCTCATCCTTCCTCCTTTTTACCCAGTCTTTATCGATTTCTGCCGAGACCGTCGAAGTCAGCCATGTACCAATCTCTCTACAGTCACCACTATGGCGATTGTCACTACCCAACTCCTGGCAGTCCGTTGCTACGTTAACCCCCTCAATCACTTTGGGGTCCCTAGCAGTCTTCCCATTGACCCATTCAAGACTCAAGTCCTTGTCAGTAGGGAATTTTCTAAACACCACTACCTCGTTACTGACCCATTGAATTTCGGTGTTGTTGCTCCCAGCAACCAACCCCTCTTGCTTTATTATACTAACACATTTGTCAGTTTGTACATGAATCACATTCATCATTGACCTTACATCAGTACCTTCTGGCATTGTCGCCATATCCTTTTTAACCCCCTCTTGGGTTACAGGTGACATTCCTGCTGGCCTTGTTTTCTGTCTCGGCCCTTCCGACTTTAGAGGGAAACCTGCTGCTGCAACACACGCCCCCTGGTCACTGGCGGAACTACCAGGGTCGCAGCGGTCGCACTTGCGACCGGGACCAGGTGTTCCGCCAGTTTGGGGGGGGCCCAGAGAGAAGGGGAGGCCCGCCGCTCGCAGCTACTCATGCTGCCCGCCTGCCGTCTTTACCGCTGCCGCCCGCAGTGTCTTTTGCGGCAGCGGTGAATAGAAGATGTAGCGCTGTGGGGGTGTGGCCTTTCAAGGGGTGACGCCTGTCAGGGAACTCCAATTCCCAGCAGACAACTGAGGAGGGAGCAGCCGAGCAGGCCCGGCGGGATACATGACACGCTGTAGGACGTCCTGTGGCGGAACACCTGGTCCCGGTCGCAAGTGCGACCGCTGCGACCCTGGTAGTTCTGCCAGTGCTAAAATGCTTTAAAGTGTTATTAAACCCTCAGGTGTTGTTGCATATATCAGCCCTGGTCCAAAAAGTGTTCAGCAGACCCTTTGTCTAGGCCAGCGGATGTCTTCACCACTCCACAGTCTAACACAAAAACATCCTTTTCCAACAATAAAGCATTTTTGTGGTTATCCATGGTAACCAAACCCTTATAATTTTTAAGTTCATTATACGTTTCACCCATCTCACCATTATCAATGTCACAGTCAGGCAACACAGTATCTGTGGAGGAACCACACCCCTGGGAGTGTTCCTCTTCCCCAGTACCTTCACAGTCCCCTGTTTCTACTGGCAACTGCGCCCACGACTGTTGCTGCTTAGGGCCACCCAAATCATAATTTTTAGCTAGACATGTGCGATTTGTTTCGTTATGAATCGAAATTCGTACGAATTTTCCTGAAATTAGTAGATTCGTAAGCATACGAAATCCGAATTGCAGTTTCTGAATTTATATCCGAAATACGAAATTCCGTTGACGTATTTTCGTTTCGTTACGAACATTCGTTATATTGAAGGTAAAAAGCAAAGTACATTTACAGGTATATTGGAGTTGATGGTAGTTTTTTTTTAAGTCCGAAATACGAAATTCGGATACAGAATCCGTTAACGGAATTCGTATTTCGGATAAAAAAAACAACTACCACATCGACTCCAATACTAACAAAGGTATTTTTGCTTTTTAACTTCATCATAACGAATGTTCGTAAAGTTACGAAAATGTGCCGAAACTAACGAAAATCCGTATTTCGTACGAATCCGAATTGAGTTTCGGATACGAATTAGAAAATACTAAATAATGGATATTACGAAACGGAACGAAACGGAACTAATTTTTTGACGGCGCACAAGTCTATTTTTAGCCCTATCCTGGGTCTTGGACAAAAATTTCTGCTGCATCCTCACTTTTATTTGGCCCATCCACCTGGTGAATTATAGCAGCTGCCACAGCATTCGCGCCCTCTTCTACCAGCTGATCAGCGGCCGATCCTTCTGACACAGCAGAAATATTGTACGTCACATCACTGTCTAACCCAGGACCCTCATTTACCATCCGTACAACATTTTTATCCATTTCCATTTTGTTTGGCAATATCCCATGTTTGTTTATCTCTGGGGTCTCAGACAATACATGTCCCCCAGGAGACGACAAACCTTTGAGCAACTTATCCCAATCTATGCTGTCTGGATTCCCCTCAAACGTATCCCATCCTTCCAATACCTCCCTCCAAGGAGACACCAATGGCTGCATATTGGACAATAACCCCTCAGTTACCATAACAGATGGGAGGTCCCTGTCTTCACACACATCCTGCTGCTTTACCAGATTTCCATTACTTTGAGCTGGTGGCACTACATCACCCAGCTGAACATTATCCACATTACCCTTTTCAGCAATTTCACTATTAACCCTTGTACCTTCGACTAACGGCAATGGCATTATCAGATAATCCATATATTGAGCCGTCGGCTCTGCAATTAACCCTTGCATCACTTTATTGTGACCCGTCCTACCGACACCACAATTACCCTGAGGGAATCTCCGGCCACGCTCTTGAGCCCCTCTGAGATTTCCGAGGATATTTCTGTTGCACCCACCCTGGTAGCAAACAACGTATTTTCATCCCGACATGCATTTTTAACAGTTTTTATATCAACATTATCTTTTTCAACAGTAGTAATCTTCAAATCCCCCTCTGGATTGAAAGAAAATACATTATCACAGGCATTTATAACGCTTGCATCTCCATAATCCTGTGCACTGAGTAGAGGCAAGTCTCTCATACAATGTCCCATGGGCCGCTCAACGAGCGTTACTCCCATCTCACGCATAAGGTTACAGTCAGTCTTTTTGACTATAGGGCAAACAGTTCCAGCAAACAATTCAGCAAAGTCAGTCTTAAGGTGCCCATACACTGCACGATTATCGTACGAGAATCGCGGGAAACCCCGCGATCGTACGATAATCGTGCCGGGTATGGAAGGCGTGCGACCGTTTCTACTGTACGGTCGCACGACTTTTTATTTCGAGCATGTTGGAAAACCAGCCGAGAATTGTACGATTTTCGGCTGGTTTTTAGCATGATCGAAAGATAACTGCCGAACGGGCCGGTGTGCGCGGGCGCACACTGCCCGTTCAGCATTGCAGTCATCGGAAGCCCGCCCCTCAGGGGGGCAGGCTTGCGATGATCGCAAGTACGATCTGCCTGTCCCAGATGGGCAGATCTTAAGTTTTTAAAATTACTTTACAACCCTCGCAAGACAAAAGTTGTAAAGTGTATGGCCACCTTTACCACCCCTCTTGGGCACCGTGGTTAACTTCATTTGAGACCGCTGGTTCTGTGTTGTTTTTTCCCCTCATCTCTGGCGCCCCCCTGTAGGCTCCAAGGAACTTTCCCATGCGTTGCTATGCACATTAGCCTCATGGCTTAGACTGGCGGATTTGGACTCCTGCCCACCAGTATCTGTCAGGGATACCGGCACACCTGCGGAGGTACCCACACAGGCAGACCAAACACTTATGACCACACCGGACAGGGCAGAATGTATTATATACAGTTTAATAAACAGCAAAACTAGACAACACCCAAAAGCAAACATAAATAAGTAACATCAACCAGACTACAAGCAGGTAATCGCAACAGGAGGACAAGCAGGTAATGGCAACAGGAGGAAAGGCAGGTAATGGCAACAAGAGGACAAGCAGGTAATGGCAACAGGAGGACAAGCAAATAATGGCAACAAGAGGTATCTAGGACTGCAAATGGGTAACCGGGCTCGGGACACAAACAGGGTACAGGACTGGTAACAGGACTCTGGACGGAAAGCAGGGTTCACCGGAACTGGGGACTCAGGGTTCAAGTTTCAGGAAACGATACTGAGCCATCATCCTGACTGCAGGGAGGGTTTAAATATCCTTCCAGGAAGCACCAGGTGATGGCTAAGTACTGGCAGCTGGGAAACACCCGCAGGTGAGCACTGGAGCTGCAGGTCTCAGCTCCTGCGCCACCTAGAGGTGCTCTGGATCCTAACAGTATCTCTGGTGGTACCCCACAGCACAGGTCATGTCACAAACCCATGACCCCATCGGCCACATGCTGCACAAGGTACTGCACGATTTGTATCACATGCGTTTCCCTCCTGGGAACTCCTGGCAGGTAGAAACACACACAGAGGTTGAACAAACCACTGAGCTGCATTTCCACTGCATTTCCACTGCAGCTTTTCACTCCTGGTAACCTTTTCCTGCTTGCTATGGGCGATGGCACTCTCCCGGTGAACAATCTTTGGCACTCCTGGTTGTACTGGACCCTCGCTCCAGGCATCCTTGCTTGGCCCCAGTCCTCTGCAGGCGACCTCCATGGCACATGCTTAGCAATCCTGCGTTCTCTGACGTTGCCACCAACAACAATGCCCCTTCTAAACCTCTGTTCAGCCCCTCGCTCTCTCCAGGCATTCAGAGCAGGCTTCTCCACTGTAGAAGCTGGGGTCAATGCTGCCATATGCTGCTTGCGCCAATCCATGGCAGACGCACAACCTCGCATAGCTTTCTCTGGCACCTGTAAAGCTCCCACAGGTGCTGACCACCAAACTCTTTCAACCATTTTATCACAACAGTCCTTTTTTCTTTGATCGCCTCATCCTGACAGACAATCAGTTTTGTGCAATCCACTGCACTTTTGCACACTGTGTTCCACGGTCCACAGACATTTTTAGAGCACTGTCTCTTGCTTTTCTCCTGCAGGCCTTGACTCACCTGCCTTACACAGCAAGCAATCTCTGTTTTAACTACAGGAACAGTTCACCCGAACTTCTTTTCCAGATACTCCAGTCTCTACCCAGTCTGCCCTTTTAATGCCCGTTTACTGCATTCACAACTTCTTCGACTTTCCTGGGTCCTGTACCTTCAAGGCCTCTGTGAGAGCATGGCCGGTACAACAGTGTATCCCACTTCTGACACCACTTGTAACAAGGACACTCCACTGTAGTCAGGAAATGCAAGTAAAATGCAGTTTATTAAGGGCAAAACACAAAAAGTCTCTTTCCATCAACAGGGTAGACCTCCCCTGTTCTACAAGACAGCTTCCAGCAGCAACATAAATGATAGTCTTTTGTTCACGTAAAGGCCAACATTCTCATAGCAATCAGCCTTCTTCAGCATATACAGTTCTTGAAGCATATACAGTCCTTAGTAGCTTTCCTCAGCTCTAAGACTCTCAGCACACCTCTGTGTGATACTCACACTGCTCTCCTAGCAGTGGATCCAACGGATTTCTACATGTGCTGCAATTCATGAAACAGGACAATTCATAAATAGGAACCTCTTTCCAGAACCAAATTGATGGATGGTAACCATGAAAAAATTAATTAATAGTGGTGCGCACCTACTGATTGGTTAGGTGCCAACCCCTGGTTATATACTAGCAAAAAAAGACAGAAGAAAGTTGGGGGTTTTTAGGGCACCATATGACAAGTCCAATAAACTACTGAATACAATAATTGATATAAAAATATGTTATTTATTTCATACAAAAAGTTAAAAATGTCACTTAGAAAAAAGGAAATAAAGGAAGCATACAAAACAAGGAGATAGCCTCCTAGCACCCTCTAGGTTCCTCGGTACAGGTTGAATTGAACATGATTATTAGAAAATAAATAACATGATTGTCGACATACAATACATAAGTACAATTCATGAAACAGGACAATTCATAAATAGGAACCTCTTTCCAGAACCAAAATTGATGTATGGTATTGGAAAGGTCAACATCCTCTAAGTTCCATAGTCCAGGTTACATTGAACATGATTGTATAATGATTAGATGATATTAACAACATACGAGGGATAGACAGGTACAGTTCATGAGGAAATATATTTCATAAAGGAGAACCTCTAACTGGAACTAGGCTAGTGGGTGATGTTAGCAGAGCTCTATGCGTTTCGCTCCAACAGGTGCTTCATCAGGAGCAGGAGGCAATCTGAAGACCATAGAAGAAAAAACATATACATATATATATATGTATATATATGTATATATATATATATATAGATA
>NW_017309085.1:46184-73195 GCF_000935625.1 Nanorana parkeri | reverse complement strand
ATATAACTACTGTGATGTCAGTTGTGAACAGACAAAGCGTCATAACCAAGAGGTACCAAGCACTCTTAACCACCTCAAATTGAGAACAGTGGGTGCACGCACCAAAATATGCCAGGTGGAATGGGGTTCCCAGGGTGGAGGAGGAGGATGACCCAGCTCAAAGGCTGGTCTCAACAGACCCTAGTGGTATACTTGAGGGTAGAGTAGTCTTATATTCAAGGCCAATCCATCTAGGATAAACCAAGCAAATATATGGAATATATAAAGAAACAATAGAGCACTACAATTGGGGTATAGGTAATAAACTAACCAGACACTGTCCCTCCTTAAGTACCCCATAAAATAGCCATGGTCCCCTGTATCTCCTCTTCACTGGGTGCCGGCTGCAGCAGTCTGTGTACGCTTCAATCCCCGCTGCGTCTGCTGATGCAGGCAGGGAGAGCAGCGGAGATCGAAGGGATCACAGACTGCAGCTTGCAGCAGCTCCCAGAGAGGAGGAGAACAGGGAGCAGAGTGTCGTCGGGTGTTGGGGGGTGAAGCTGGTGGGAGATTGAAGTACGGAGCTCTCCTCACTGCTGGATACCGGCTGCAGGGGTCTGTGTCCCCTCCCAGATTGTGAAGAAGAACTTGTCGCACTACTTACCGGAAATCCCAATGATATTGATGGTCGCTGAAATGACTGCTGATGTCGCTGCTATCACATGAATATGATAGAGAAGAATGTCACCAGCACACCAAAATCTTTTTAGGAACATCAATTGTTCATTTTATTGAACAGATTGTCAGTTGAAAAACAAGCGCTTTCGGGATCTCGCAGGGTCCCTTCATCAGGGCTCAACATCGACAGCAAACAAGACTGTGAGTTTAAATAGACATACAGTTGTGAGACCACCTGTGGGCGCACAGGGGGGCGGTGGTGGACACAGCCACCCCTTGCCACCCCACCTGTGACATCACATGATTATATAACATGTTTATATAACATTCAAGTGGGTATTGGAGGAGACACAGATCCCATGAAACAAGCAGGGTCAACTAATCGATCATGAGAATTGTTGACAATGATTCTCATTAACGATTACCACCGATTAAATCAATTTGTTGTTGCAGCCGTATAAAAAAGTATATGCAATTACATTTATTTTTCCCTAAAACAAACGGTTATCAGATTCCTGGATACTGTGTCAAGCAGGCCTTTAGCTTGCAAGTGTAAAACCTAACTAATGGGCATGGTTACAATCCAGCCACGCATCAATTGATTTATAATACATTAACCCAGCAGCACTTAAGTGATTTAGACAGACCTGTACAGTATTTCTTGGAAAACGAGCAATAATTTATTTAATGGACCTTGAAAAAATTAATCTCTATTGATAGCTCCTTAGAACTGAAAACTGCTGAGCAAAAGAGCAGTTCCTTAATACATGTATAAATCTATAAAATTCTGGGTTTAGTTCCAAATTATTGTCTGGGGCACTGCAATAGCTAAACATTATGGTGCAGTACAGGGTTACAATACATAGAATTTTTGCACTCACTGTAAATGCAAACCTGTTTAAATGCAAACCATCTGCTGTTACTCTGCACCTTATTGTGATACATGACCATTCACCTACAAATGCTTGTACAACTGCTGAATGATAGCTTGTCTAAAAGTTCCAACTACCTTGCTAATGGATAAACACATTTCAGTTTTCCTTTTGTACCTCTTCCCACAACCATGTGCATATTGAATCTACCCCTACACCTTGTTTATCGTTTCCACATAAACCTCCAACAGTGTATGATGTAGCCAGTCCCTGCTCATACCTCCCTAATCATTAGAGTTAAAGGAGAACTATGGGGTCAGTGTTTTTCCCCATAGTTCTCCCTAGGGTAACGGGAGGACACAAACTAGCGTCCTCCCATTACCCTAAGCTCAGTATACCGTGAGCTACAGCCGACGTATCCCGACGTAGATGACGTGATCCGCCTAGCTGCGTGAGTGACAGCTGGCTCTGCCTATCTAGAGGCAGAGCCAGCTGTACCCGCCCCCTCCCCCGTCCGTTCCGCCAGTCAGCGCTGGCAGATCGGAGCGGGGAGAGGGGAATCCAGCCCCTCCCCTGTCACGGCAGAGAGCCGTTACAGGATCGAGAGGTGAGCGAAACTGGTATGTGTTCGCTCACCTCCCGATCTACTGACCCGACCTGTGACAGTCTCATTGTCACAGGTCGGCTAGAACTACGAGGTGAGTGGAAATCACTCATCTCATAGTTCTCCTTTAATGTTGCAGGACTGAAAAAACTGAATCACTCTCATAAACTACTTACAAATGGGGCTGGATAAGAAGCTGCAGTTGAGAATCCATTGATAACGTGTTGAACCCTGACAGATAGTGGATCTAAAAACTGGAGAACCTCTTTTAGGACGTTATGGAATGACAAAAAGGAATAATTTTGCCCAGAAGCAGCAGTGGGAAATGGCAATAGAGAGAATCAGTGCTTGGCACAAGGAGGGAAACACAATATCTTCTTTACATTTTAAAGTAGAAACCACCTTAGGTAAAAAGGGGGTTATTGATCTAAAAATAACCTGGTCTTTGTGTAAATGGGGCTCCCTATAAGGCAATGCAGATAACGCAGAAACCCTCCCGCCTGAAGATATGGTCACAAGAAAGGTTACCCTACGTTACAGCAGCACCAAAGATATGTTCCAAATGAGTTTGAAAGGAGGTATTTGTAACACCAACAATACTAGATTTAAATCCGAAGGTTGTAAGGGAAATCTAACAGGGGGAGCAGTGTGTGTAACTACTTGTATGAAGGTACAAATCAGCGAATGATTAGCAAGAGGACGTTGGAAAAGAACAGACTGCATAGACACCTGAACTAGGTGCTAAGGGTCAAGTGTTGTTGTACCCCTTCTTCTGAAGATAAAATCAGGAATGTCAGAGGTTCAGAAGCTGATGCCAAACCAGGCATTTGTAGAAAACACAGAATGGGAAGTGTGAAAAATACATAAAGTACCTAGCATAAAGAGCAAAAAAGAGCATATCGGTTGCCTGCAGCTGCTGGACTAGCTGTTTGACATCAGTTATCTTACAGATAAGAGGCTGCTGTACCAGAAATGCTCACAGACCAGTTGAGCAAGAAAACCATTTATGTACCAAAATACTTAGAAAATGTTACCTAATCTGACTGGTAATGGTCAGATCAGAGAACATAGGCCGGAATCCCCTTGTCTTAGCTTTCTTGTGGGATAATTTGGCAGGGGTCATTGTTTTCTGGCCAATCACAATAGTTTTTCTCCTGTAGGAGGCCAATTTCAAGAAAGTTATTAGATTGTTCTTCCTGAACAGGAACAAACAAATACATTCACTGGATGCAAATATGCATGCTTGTGCAGCAGTTGCTCATTATATCAGATCGTGATATAGCCTATCAACAGTTTTACCAACTTGGTCCTTAGGTGTGTGTCAGCTGCAATAACCAATGAGACAAAAGAAACTGTCATGTGCAATCCTAATCCTTAGCCATATACTCTCACTAATGCTGTTAAAAAAACTTTTATTTTGGACATATCTAAAAGATTTCCAGTTATGTTTCTGTATGATTAAAAGCACTCTGACCATTGCAAATCACAACTGAGATATAGCATAGTTAGCCAAACTATTAAAATGTCTTAATTTATGTTCAGCATGCAGACTGCACTTATTTCTCTGACTGATCCCAACCACAGGGTGCTGTTCCTCTCACTGACACCCACCAAGGGGCACTATTGTTCTTACTGACACCAATTTTGGGGCACCCTTGCTCCCACTGACTAGTGGCACACTATGCCTCCTGCTGACACCAACTATGTTGCATTAGTCCTTCTGCTGACACCAACCATGGGGCACTATTCCTTCTACTGATACCAGCCATAGGATACTTTTCCTTCCACAGACACCAGCCACGGGGCACTACTCTCTACTGATACCATACATAAGTAGCTATTCCTCCTCCCACTGACCACTGATGTCAGATATTTTATTTTCCTCAGACTGACCACCTCGCCATTTTTTTAACTCCCACTGACTCTCACTCACCACCTACATTGGGTCATCTTTTACTCCCACTGAACAGAAGGCATTTTTCCTGTTGACAGGAAAGTTTTTGTTATGCCCAGTGATGCTGAGCCACTTTTAATTCACGTTAACCACTAACCACATTTCGGCAACCCAACAATGAACTAGCCCTTTGCCTGAAGAGTATGAGGACCCCTGCTATAGCATGTCATGCATTGGGTACAACAGTCCATTATCAGGGCTCCATGGAATTAAATAAATTATTTGCCTGTTTTTTTTTTAACAATACCTACTAGATATAAAATAATTGCATTGGATACATTTGTGACTAATAAAATGACATTATGGAGACCTGGGCTGTGTCTGCACACTTTACATACTGCTGATCTTTGTTGGATAAAGGCTAACACGGTTATTCATAAAAGGGTGAAGAGTTTGGAGAAAGCAGGAGAAGGGAACAATCTAGGACAACATAGCTGAACTGGAAAGTGAGCTGAGTTGGAGAATTTTTCCAAATCAGCTATTTTGGCCTAGAACGTTCACTTCTCCTGCCTTCTCCAAACTCTTTACCCTTTTGTGAATAACCCTGTAAGTGTGTTTATTAATAGACTTTAATAGCAGAAATGTACTCGTAACAGCTAGTCAGTAAGGTAAAAAAAAACATCTCCTGAGTCCAGTCAGGCAACACCAAACCATGCTGTGGCTGAAAACAGGCTGTACCCTAATGCTGTCCATAAAAAAAGGTCTGAATGTGTCTATTGACAGTGGATATCTCTGCCAGTTACATAACTGATACCATTATCAAATGAGAACCTGTGTCTATTTTCTGAAACTATCTCATTTGTAGCAAACATTGACTTGCCAGTTAAAGGAGCTGAGAATCTTTACTCAATAAATTGTAGCCCAATCATGTGCACATAAACATGAATTTGCTTTTTACATGATTAGAAAATGTAAAGAAATCTTCAATTTATTATGTGAACATTGTCAACTCCCTTAGTATATCAGTCTTACTGTTCAAGCATTACAAATAGTAACAACAAAAACAGTATCCAAGAGGGCATAAATAAATAATATTTTACCATAGTCACAGAAAGTCAAACACAAAAGGTCCATATTAGAAGCTAATGGCCATCAGGAAAATGTAAACTAGGCACAGAGTACGTAAAGCAACTACACAAAGAATATTGCGCCATCGGCCATATAATTTAATTGATGAAATTTTCTTAGCAGTAAATGGATACAGCCAAGATGAACAGAATGGGATCTGTATAAATTAATTGGATTAAAAAAAAGACTGCAAAAGAAAGTGAGAAGGTATGAAATGAACTAAAGTGTAGATGACCAATAAATGGTGAGAGCGGGAATACACAGGAGAGAAAATAGGATAAAAGGCGGTTGAAAGGAAAATGAGAATAAAAATGGGGAAATGTAATTGGTTTAATTTGTTTTAGCCAGGGAGGAAGGTAGTTATTGTCTCACACCTGATATCCCGCGTTTCATCCATTTCGGTTCACCAAGCGCAATGTAGAAACTTTCTTGTCTTTCATACTCCTCCTCATCTATTATTTTTACCCTTATCGTTTTCCTGTTGGAAAATAAGAGGAACATTGGTGTATAGAGTTACTGTGGCATATCACAGACATTGTATTAAGTGGGCATATCCACAAACATGAGCAACAAATGGATTGTTTTCAGATTCAAACTAGATGATAAAGGTATTTGACTAGATGTTTTAGATTTGTTAGTTGTAGCCAAGACTAGTATGTCAGAAAATATAATACAGAATTTGTCTTAGGAGATACTCTATTGAGGCAACAAGAGGCAAGGTAATTGCCTTTTCAGCTGCCACTTCTAGAGGGACACAAAAGAAACATATTTAATATATAAAAAGGCTACAGTGTAGAGATCGGTGTACCAGGAATTGAAGGGCAGTATTTGAAATGCAGCCTCAGAATGCATGCTTTGACCAGTACATTGACAGCAGCATCTTGTATACAGAACAATAGTATTATTATGTTCCACTTGCGCCGAAGTCAGGGGAGGTATCCACGTTAGCCTCTCTTAAAGGGCAATAGACTTGTGTCTTTTCACATCATCTTTATCTGAACTGTCTATTTACAGCTGAGAATACCTTCTCCAACACCATTTGAAGAAAAAAAAAATTGTTAGGAAAGGAAAAAGGCTATGGTTGCTGTTGTCTGCTTGTTTTTATGGTACATACCCTGTCAAGCTTATCTATTACTCATTAGGTAAGTCATTAACCTAGAATGAGCATGTATATATCACAGGTCAGAACACTTGATACGTGTGTTACTGTTCAGCGACTTACTGAGCAGTGAATGCATGGCCCCAGAGTATGCAGTTTCAAAAACAGGTCAGCAATGGCAGCTGCCATTTTTCCAGGTATATTCACATTACTAGCAAGCTTGCTTTTCTCCTGTGCCCTCCATCGATTTTTTTGGTGTCCCCATACCTTGATATCAGAAGCTAGTAACACTATAAAGAGTCCAATAGAATAATGTCACACAATCACAATACTTTTTTTTACAGCATTACCCCACGGATGTACCACAATCAGCACCAGAGGTTGCTGGGTAATGTAATTCTCAGTGTGGTATTGGTATCAAATGATCCCCACTGGACTCACCAACAGCCTGACAGTGGCCATTTTAGCTAAGGGCAGATTACTAGATCTCCTTTAACTTCCTGGAACTCTGGCACATAGGACTAGGAAATGTGACCACGCACATCATCTCGGGGGAGCAGTGTCACCCGCCTCCTGGACCCACCATACACTGCCGTTGCCACTTTACCAGAGCCGCATCTCCTACAGCAGCGCGACCGCACAGAGCCCACCACTACAAGGGACATTTCGGTAAGGAGTCCAACAAGGATAGTATTTATTCACTATTTATAAACACTTCGCAGAGCCATTCACTCTGTGAATCTCTGTGAATGTTCATTATGGTAAATAGATGGATACTTATTTTCTATGCCTCTCAGCTCCATCTAGTGGCCATAATGCAATATTTTCCAAAAGTTATAGTCAACCTGAATGGAAAATATACTAAGAATGTTCATTTTTTTACTCTCTATGCATAGAACAAACGTTCACAGAGATTCACAGGATATGTGAATCTCTGTGAACGTTTGTGAACGTGAACGTCAACAGCAAATGGCTCTGCAAATTGTTAATAAATACACCCCATAGTGTTGTCACTGGAATAGAAAGGGTAATCTCAATAAAGGCAACCATTTTAAAAAGTACCCAACAGCGGATATTAATAATTCCTCACTCTATCCAAAAAAAGTTTGGCTTAGATAATTTAGTTATACGTTAAATATTACCATGCGCAAGGTGTGCACACATCTAAGCTCTTGTTATTGTGTCTCTGCTTTCTTTTGCTACTGTTTTCCCAGGTTTGTCCTTATTCTGCCACACTTCTCTAATCTAGCGGGGTTAGTACAACTGCTAGTCGTATTGTCTACTACAGTAATCTGACCTTGTTCTGGCCTTACCTAGTTGGAATTTATCACTGGGAGCCTGGTCCAGTAATGGACCCAGGACACTACTACTTTCACCCCAATTAAAGGGACTCAGAATAATAAAGGGACTGTCAGAATAGGAATATAAGAGCTGCAATTTCTGTGTTGTGGTTGCAGATGCCCGCCTGGTGGATCTCACTGTCATTCTAATCCTTTCTTCAAATTTCAGTGCCCAATAGACCTAGAACAAGCAAGTACATATCCCAACACATGATATGAACATGGGGTTTCCAGGTCACTAACTCAGCAATCTGCAAAAGAAGGATCAACATGATAGCCTCAGAACATCCAAAAACAAGTAAACAATGGCAGTTTCCAGATCTATGATCTAACAGTTTTCTTTAAACAACATCACTAAAATGTAACACATTACCCACCCCCTACTACTTAAAGTTAGCCCTAACCTAAAACTAAACCTTAATCCTGAACACTAAACTCTCATAAGAACTATCTGTCGATACTTACATTGCTTTAACCTCCCTGGCGGTATTATTATGCAGGACTTTAGCATGCCAAAGCGGTACATTGTTTTTCATTGCAATTTGTTGTTTTATATTGTAGGCCTATAATTCTCAGTAAATCTTAGGAATAACTCACCTAAATCTGTCCAAACAAGAGTCCAGTAGACATCCCGGGTATGATAAAGTTCGAAACACGAAATCATAAATTATAATATAATTGCCAAGAGACAAATACCTCAGCACCATAGTAACCTGACATCTGTGCTTTGTCAAAATTAGTTTTCAGATGCAGATGAGAGATTACAATACTTATCCAAAACAGTGTCAGAGGCATGTAAGCTTTAAATAGCAGGTTTGCTCCAAAAGCCCATTGGGCTACAAACATATACAGATTGAACTTTTATTTTCTATTTCAAAAAGAAAAAAGGCTTGTACTTGCTGCAGATCGCTCTTTTAAAGTTAAAGGAGAACTATGAGGTGAATGATTTTCATTCAACCTCATAGTTCGAGCCGACGTGTGACAATGAAACTGTCACACGTTGGCTCAATAAATCGGGAAGTGAGCGAACACATACTGTTGCTCGCTCACTTCTCAATCATGTCCCTGCGGAGAGCCGTGACTGTCAATCACGGCTCACTGCAGGGATTCGCACCCTCCCCGCTCCGATCATTCAGTACTGATTGGCGTAACGGACGGGGGAGGGGGCGGGTACAGCTGGCTCTTACTCTAGATAGGCAGTGCCAGTTGTCAATCACGCACCTGGGTGGTTCTCGACAGTAATGTCGGGATCCGTCCCGCCTGCGGCGGTCTCAGTATACTGAACTTTGGGTCACGGGAGGACGTTAGTTTGTGTCCTTCCGTGACCCTTAGGAAAACTATGGGGAAAAACACTTACCCCATAGTTCTCCTTTAAATATTATTTGATACTGCTTACCTGCAAGATGTGTAAAACTGGTCACCTTAACACTTTAGATGGCATTATTTTTTTTAGGTGAGCTGGCCACCCTCTAGCAGGAAGGACAGTCATTTCATGGGGGGTGACCCCAGAATGACTGTCAGTTATTTTGGTGTCACCCCTGCAATGGTGGCACCCAGGTGCAGGCCACACCCCCCCTTGTGACACCACTGCACAAATAAGATACATTTTTGTTAATAGTTAAGGTACTTGAACGCATTTTTAAGATTTAACGCCTGAGTTTAGTGTCCTTTGTGTCTAATCTCATCCCATGTGCAAAACAAGGTTTTTGAGCCATGAATTTCTAGAAAGTGAAGGCACTGTGCTGACCCAGCATTAATGTAGAGTCTGTTTACTATAAGCTCTAAATCAGTTGTTAATTGTACGGTGTCTAATAGGTATACGTGGCTATACTGTAATGATCTGGTAATGATCATTATGTGCATTGACACATATCTACTGTACTGTAGATTTTACAAAGGGTTTTTATATACAACAAAGATAGAACATTTAGGTTTTTAAGAGGCACATACTGTTTTTTTAATCATACAAATCTTACATTTATTGTGATCACAGATAAAAACAATGTATCTTAGCCATACAAACATAATATCTTAATGCACTTATTTCCCTTACAATTGTACATTGCCCTCCATAACCACATTAATTACAGACTGCATTAAATGTAATACAATTTCTCCAATAACATAACTAGGGATGCACCGATATAACAGCCGCCGAAACATATCGGCCGCAAATGGCACTTTCAGCAAAATGCCAAAAGTGCCTTTTTTTGGGCTGAAATAGCGGTGCATCATGGCTTTCTCTCCTCCGCGCTGGGCGCTGCTCTGTGTCCCAGCGAGGAGGAGAGAAAATGTCACAGGAGACCGAGCACTGCAGGAGGGGAGTACTGTGAGCGCTCAGCACCGCTCAGCCTCCTGTTGCAGATCATGACAAGGGTATTGTTTACCTTTTGTAAGGGTCAATTAACGAAACAACCTAAGACTTCTATGCCAATCCCCCTTCTAATTAATTGACACAATGCTGGTATTGGATTTTAGTGGCCACAGCAGCCAATTTATTAAGTATAAAAGCCTTTTAACAAATATTTTACCAAAAATAACTGACAACAGGAACTGAGGTCCTTGAAGGCCATCCCACAACAAACCAACCAGTGTCTGCCTCCATGGCCCCCAGCTGCACCACAACGTCTCAGGGACTTAGCAGTATAGGCAGACAAAGACCCGTTAACAAAGGGATGCCATACCTGAGACAGCTCCCCGCTCTTAATTATACAGCAACTGCATATATTGCTCCTCAAGGACCCCAATACCCTGCCCGGCTGCAGTGACATGAACAATACAGCAAAACTAAATGCAATCGGACAATGGAAATATTGAACACAAGGAAATACCACAAAAAAAAAAGAAAATTAGGGAGGGTGGGACGCTACTTCCACGCTGCTGACTCCGTCTGGATCTGGAAACTTCTTTCCTCAGGGATCCACCTACACTCCTCCTCTCCGCACCTCTGACCAATCAGGTAAGTGTCCCATCAACCTCCCTGTTGCTAGGAACAAATTAACCCTAGCAGGACCCCTTTTTGTTTTCCCAAACCCCTGTCATGTAGGCCTTCCACAGACGCCTCCGTCTGCTGTTCCATGCCTGTCTGGAGAGCAGTGTTGTGGGCGGAAACAGCTGTCATTGCCGTCACAGGAGGCCGGCGGTGCACGGGAGAAGTCAGTTGTCAGATCGAGCTCTCCTCCCCACAACGCTCGCTCAGCCTCCTGTGCCAGCGTGTCAGGAAGGAGCGCGAGTACAAACACTCACTGATCAGTGAAGTGATCTACATCACCTCCTGTTCATTCATGATTGAGGATATAGTAAACACACTATGTCCACAAGTTATAAATGAACAGGAACACTCAGTATAGAGGAATCCTGTTCATTTATAACAGGGGCTGCAGAAAAAGAGATTGAGGGCTCTGTGTTCTCAATATCTTTTTCTATTTTAAAAGGGAACTATCAGGGATCTGTTTAGACCCCTAATATTTCCCAGAAGCTCCTAAAAGTAAAGTAAAAAAATAAATATATTTAATAAAAATAAAAACAAAATATAAAAAAATTCAAATTTTATAAAAAAAGAAATAAAAATAAAATGTTTGAAAAAAAATTGAAAAAGTTAGAAAAAAACATTTTCGGTTTCGGTCCGACAATTTTTTCATTTCCATTTCGTTTTTGAAATTGTAATTTCGGGGGCACCTCTAAACATAACCCATCACTGAGTATCAAAGTATTATATAATTTATGATGTCTTGTGGCAAGATAATACTCCCCACACGTTTCGCAAGATAACAGGCAAACTGTGTCAATGAGAACAAACGTTGCAGACATACATTACAGCAAAAAATACAATTGTTTATACATATATGGTTCTCCTAACAGTCCTTTTTATATGTACTCGTGTCCATCGCTCATACATACTTACTGTGAGGCACATACAGCCCAAAGGGACTGTTCAACATAAAGGGGAAATCCTCCCCTCCCTGACGGAGCTTGGTGGTGCTGCAGGAAGGCATACCAAAGCAGAAAGTCCAATGAAACAACCTGCTATTTGGTCCAAATCTAAAAGGTCATGACAAGGGCATTGTATATGGCTCCTAGTGG
Source organism: Nanorana parkeri (assembly GCF_000935625.1). Classification (NCBI taxonomy): domain Eukaryota; kingdom Metazoa; phylum Chordata; class Amphibia; order Anura; family Dicroglossidae; genus Nanorana; species Nanorana parkeri. The sequence goes on along the minus strand of NW_017309085.1, from coordinate 61,518 downwards.
TCCATTACCCAAACACTCAACTCAGGGGGATAAGGTCCTTGACGCGACAGTTTTACCACCAAAATACCCAGTATCTGCCCACACGGCCCCCAGCCGCACAACACTGCCTTGCGGACTTGTAAACTAACATCAGATACTGAGTAACTAAAGACGGCTCCCCACTGTCACTTAAACCTCAAGAGAATATGTTGCACCTCAAGGACCCTTACACCCTGAACAGCTGCAGTGACAAGAAACAGAAAAATAGATAGAAAAGGACAAAGAGGCCATGAAGGTAGAAACGAGAAAAGAGTGCAAAGGCAACAAGGTAAATATTGTGGTCAGTATGTCTGTGAAGGTTCTAATTTATCCAGATCACATTATACCTTAAAAACCTCCCCCCATAAGATCAAAGAACTATTTGACTCTGGTATTTGCATTCATTAAGCATCATCATTTGCCTAAAAGAGAAAGCACATCTATTGCATATATCGGTCCCGCTATCCTTCTAACAGACATATGAAATATTTCCTGCACTCATATCAATACGTGTAATTACTTTGTCCGCATTACATCCAAGACTGAATGGACTGTGGTTAGTTCATTCAGATTTATATCAGAGAGTATTTTCATCAGGCAATAATCAATGGAATTCATTAATTAATAGTATGATCATGATATTGATACAACATAATTCTTGCCACGGTCAGAAAGTACTGGTTGTAAATACTAAACCATATATTATTATTATTATTTACTTGTTGATCCAATATGATAATGATCCTCTCATAAACAAATTCATGATTAAGTCTCAAAGTGCAAATCCCTTTTTTTTCGTTGTAGAATATGATTTTTGATGTCATACTTTTATGTCATATTCATATTCTTGTTCTTAAAGTGAAAAGTTTAAAAGAGGAAAAATAGCTTGCGTTCTTGCTTGAAACTCAAAAATGTGTTTAGTTACAAATGATTACAAAATTAATAGCATAAAACAAAAGTATAGAAATATGTAGATGTATTAATAAGTTCCTGTAAGTGTTTAAAGTGTTAGTCTCTCATGTCTGTGTCTCTGTGTGTGTCCTGCATCACCGCGTGTGTCTGAGTCTCCAGCAAGTCAGCGTGTGTGTGTGTGAGTGTGATGGGAATAGAGGATTCTTGTATTTGAATGCAAACTATTATGCATTCAAATAAACTATATAATGTTACAAATACCAATATTTATACATAATACAATGTTCTTTCTTATATGAATAACTTAATCAAGAAATATTACAATAAAGAGATATAACACATACTTTGTAAACACTTCATAAACTTTGATTTAGAATGCCTCACAGTCTTTCTTGATAATAAGGAATGTGGGAGGTTCTAACCAGAAGGCATAATTGATGAGTACCATATGTGCACCTTAACCCTAATACTACTTTCTAGAAAACTAAAACCATGGACCTTTATAAGTCAGCTTGCATTTATTCCTTAACTGAACAAATGTATATAGAAAATCAATCATCACTTATGTTCATCACATGCATACATAATCCCTATATGAATAATATATGTTTTAACATTCGTTCAATAGATTTTTATTGGAGTTTTCAGGTTTTGGTTAGTAACAAACAGAATGAGGCATTACAGGTGTATTGAATCCACAACAAGTACAAAAGGAGTTAAACAGCTTATACACATGTAGTAAATACCAACAACGTCCCCAAACAGGGGAGGAGAGATAGCGAACAGTGGGAAGAAGGGGAATAGAAGTACAGATTAATAGGAAGGGAGGGAAAGTAGGTCAAGGAGCCATGAGCAAGGAAAGTGGCGTACCGCCCACCTGGGGGGTTCGCCTATACATTTATAGATATTATGTAGTGGTGTAGTAACATAATTACTTAAACATTCCAATCTTCCCACACATTGCAAAACCTGTTGTGTGAGCCATCTCGAAAGGTCATACATTTTTCACATGCATGATGAAGATTAATAATGGAGAGCATCTCCGAAAAATTTGGAGAGCAAGTACTGTTTTAATGCACAATAGTCCATGATGAATAGAGGGCTCTTGTTGTGGATACTGGTACTGATATTTACAGGTAGACATGTGCGATTCGTTTCGTTCCGAATCGAAATTCGGACGAATTTTCGGAAATTTGGATGTATCCGAATTCCGAATTACAGATATAACGAATGCAGACGAATCCGAATTTCCGTTTCCGAAATTCGGTAGCGGTAGTTCGTTCGAACGTTCATTTCGTTTGAGTTTCTTATTTGTTTCGTTCGTTGAAGAAAACATTTTTCCCCCTCAAATGTCACTTTGCAGCGAACGAACGAACAAACGAAACGAAAAAGAAACGAAAACGAAATGAACGTGCGAACGAACTACCGCTAACAAATTTCGTCCGAATACGAATTCCGAATCCGAATTGACTTTCACACATGAATCCCGAAAAACGAAATAACACAAATCCGAATTTAAAACGAAACTAAACGAATTTTTTGGCAGTGCACATGTCTATTTACAGGTGTATCGTGTTCCTCTTTGTAATGCGGCAAAAAAATGGCGTTATTTTTTTACAGATGTATCTAATTTTTCCTAAAGGTGCAGCACATGTCCTCAGTGAATAAACCAAGTATGTAGTCCATCATTATATGGGCAACCGTCAAATGCTATATTTCACAGCAGTGTCCATATGTTTGAGCCATATAAAATATTTTTGGTCTGTATATGGGATATTATATACCAACTTCAATTAACTCCATGTCCACACATATACTCAGATATATGTGAATAAATGTGCTCACAGCACATTTTCCACCTTTAGTAGCCAGCTTAAATCTGCATATCCATCTGTAAGCAGACTAGTCTCCATGTAGGTCTCAAACATAGCAAGTATTCAAAAACTTGTTTGGCATGCATGTACTTACAGGTATATCCATAGGAATGTATCCCATAGAAATTTCCCATATAAGCTGAGAAGAGTACTGAACCTCTCTACACCATCTTTAAACGCTGGGACACCTGATACCAGGTCAGGACCATCACCTATCACCCTTAATGCATTTCATTCCCTCCAGGAACTTCCACAGAAGGGGTGTGATCGATCAGTCTCAAGAATGTCTCCCTCTTTATCCCACGTGGCAACACAGGGAGGACCCCCGCTCCTTCCTGTCCACACAGGGACACGTCAGGGCTGGAAGCCAAGCTGCGTTCCATAGGGGGACACAAACAGGCAAATATTTGCCAGTGAATCCAGCTATGGTCCCCAGGTCCCCTAGGGTGCCGCACCCGATCTAGAGGGAGAAGAACTGAGTACAACTACAAAACAATACCTTATACCCCTAATAAAACCAATATTCTTAATCCTACTATTCATATATATGTCATATAATTGCTAAGCCCTTTCATTGAATATATTTCTGCTTATATATAGATAAATCCACGTGCCTGCATCTCGTACAATACATTATCAATGTTATCTTCAAGAGGCCAGGATGTTGGAACAAGGGAAATATCTTCTAAGTCTTATGTCATTCCAAAAAACATGTAAAGTTAATTAACCCATTCTTTTTCAGCTTTACACCAAGTATGGTATGATACTTTTTTAAAGGGAACTTACAGCTGATATGGAAATCTCAATGTGCTTAAAGTGACATTAAACCCTCAGATTTTTTTACATAAAACAATACTGTAATGTGTGCCTTACTGTAATCCATGGTTGTTTCCCTTCTCTTTGCTGCTCTTCCTTTTGCAGCAGACTGCCTTGTCTCTGAAATGGATACATGGCGTCTGTATGCAGGTTCACAACCTGAGCCAGCACTACAGGAAGAGGCACTCAGCTGCAAAGGGAAGTTCTCCCCAAGCATGAGAAGAGATACAGATTTAAAAGGAAGAGCAGCAAAGAGAAGGGAAACAACCATGGATTACAGTAAGGCACACATTACAGTATTGGTTTATGTTAAAAAATCTGAGGGTTTAATGTCACTTTAAGGTCTCCTGAAGTAACACAGACAAAACCTCACCAGCTCTTAAAAACAATACACTTTTTTTCACCAGCAGATGATTATGATGTTTGTGAAATCTATAAAAATTTGACTAATAAACTCAGAGACCTGTGTTCTATGTAAGAGGCCTCAAGCAGACCTGAGTTTGCCTTCAAAAGGGAACTACAAATACATACTCATACTCCTATCATTCATCAACTGGGCATGCACTGTATAAATTATAACTACAACAGTGTTTTTCAAAGTACCGTGTGCACTATGTGTCTTCACTGTCTGTGGCACTTATTTGTCGGCAGAACCACCTTCAGGGACACTCTGTCAGTTAAAGTACCGCAGCGCTGAATACTGAAAAATGGCCTGGATGGGAAGGGGGTTTAACACCGCGGATGTCAACTGGTTAATGATGTCTGCCAGGATGCTGGCTTTCTCTAACAGCGGAGGATTAACTCACCCTGAGAGGGAAAGACAACAAGTGTACTCCCATAAGCCACAGGGAGACAGGAGCCATTCCTGAATGAGACTTTGTAGGGAAACCCAATATAGAGTTGCATCAGAGTAGATAGATGGTATGTGCTTTAACTCTAAATCATTTATCATTAGGAAAGTATGGATGCTGCAATTTCAGGCCCTCTTTTGAAAAAATACTAGTTGCCTACTTGTGTCCGGCTTTAATATATTCGAGTCAAAGACCTGAAACAAGCATTATTTACATGTGTTAGAATCACTTATATCTATACTTGCTTAAGGCCAGTGATACAGAAAGCACTGAAGCCAAAGCAACAGTTTGACAGTCAGGAAACCAACATTGTCCAACAAAGGACAGCAATGGCAGCCCCCATAATTTTCCCATGACTAAAGCATTGTTAGCAATCAGTAAGTGTCAAATAAAGAAAGTGTTTTTGTTAGACACAGCACAAGCATAAAGGAAAGGTGAGAAGAGCAGAGATTAAATCAGGGATAAGCAACTTTTTGAACCTGTTGCTGAATGACACCAGCACCCTGTCATGCTGAGGTGATCACTAATAACATGAGTGCTAAGGGCCCAGTCACACCATAAAGAGTGCATTCCAGTGCATTCGGCCTCCCAAAACCCAAACTTTGTGGCACATTAGTGCCTGCGTTTCAGTCCAGTGCGATCTGCAAAAAATAGTGTTTGCAGCATTTTTTGCAGATCGCACTGGACTGGAACGCAGGCACTAATATGCCACACGTTCGGTGCCGGCGATCACACCGCAGGCCCGGGGCGAGTCCAATGCATCGTCACACCCCCTCCCACACCCAAAAAAACTGAGCCAACCGGGTTGCGTTCCAGAGGTCTGAACGCACTCCTGATGGTGTGACAGGGCCCAAAGAGCTGCTGATCTATCCCCAGGTTACAAGTAGCAGAAGTCAGGAGCAGAGGCTGTTAGTGTGACAAAGCTGCTACTACACCTTTCTGCACACTCATGTCCACAACGTGTGGCGCTCTCAGTTCAATGTAGAAAGTCTTGTTTTTTTCATACACCTCGTCATCAATTATTTTGATGTGAAATGTTTTGCTGTGGATGGAAAAACAATAAGTGTCAAAAAGAAAAACAGAAGAAAAGATTGATAAGAAAAAAAAAATATATGCTCCATTAGCAATTTTTCTTTAGCATAGCAATAAGAATATGAAGGCAATGCAGAGAGGCAGCAGAAGGTTATTTCAGTTAAAAAGACTGCTTGGGGTTTTAATTCAGATGCAGACTGGCATTTATTATTAATCTGGATGATGTGCCCTTGCTTGCTTTCACATGCTGTACCTTTTCCACTTTACTAAAATACATTGTTTGAAACCAAACGAGAGTCAGAACCAAATACAGTAATACCTTGGTTTACAAGTAACTTGGTTTGAGAGCGTTTTGCAAGACAAGCAAACATTTCTGAAAAATTTTGCTTTGATATACAAGCAAATGTCTTGCAAAAAGAGCAAAATTTTGTAGAAAAGCACCACCCAAACAAGGCTGTAGCAGTGCGAGCGCTGAATCTGTTTAACGACAATGCAATGTCACATTGGATAGATTCCTTGTTAAGGTTTCACAAAATGAAAAAGATTACATTGAGCCAAGAGATAGCAGTGATTCCATTAGTGACAGTAAAAGTCATCCTACACAATAATCCTCCTCTCTCTTGTCCCCCTCACACCGGCCACAAAAGGTACCTGTAATTGGTTTATTTTTCTTTATATTTTATATGTTATTATATTACAGTAAAGTATTGTAATCATTTTATATGAATATTTTTGGGATGTGGAACGAATCATCTGAATTTCCATTATTTCCTATGGGGAAATTTGCTTTGATATACAAGCGCTTTGGATTACAAGCATGCTTCCGGAACGAATTATGCTCGTAAACCAAGGTATTACTGTATTCATTAATTGACTGATGACTGTATCTTGCCCTGAAACTTTCAGCATGATAATAAAATCACATAAATAATGCAAATAACTGAACAAAAAAGAAATATTGTACTTTTTACAAGGAGTATAGAAGTATTTAAATAATTCAAGTGCTTCATCACAGTCTTGACCGCTGTAAAATCTAGAAACCCAGATAAGTCATATCATGTGATGTAAATTAAAAGCCTATACATTTATTCAACACAAAACCTGACTATCTAGACAAGAAAATGAAGGATATAAAATGTCCCCTCTCCACATACTTAAAAAGCTGACCTCCTCCTTTTTTGTGTTTATCTATATTGTTGGTGATTTTGGTTCCACCCTGCCCAATACCTCCATTCTCGCCTAGGTGATGTCAGCCCTGTTCCAGCAGCCTCACGGCAGCTATCCACGTCAGATATTCCAGGAAACATTGGCTGCCACCCAGTGGCTGGAGGGGGGAAGCACCAGGTGGTAACACCATCAGGGGGCTGGCTGTAAGAACCTGGAAGAGACATACGGCTCCTGATGATATCACAGTGGAAGATGGCAGCACGGAACCCAGCTTGCAGCAGTGGAGCGGCTTATTACAGTAAGACACTAGACAATGCTGATGCTGATATTTAACAAATTCTGCTGTTTTGCTGATACTCGCTCCATGGCTGCGAGCGCCAACAATCATCCCACGTTCAAAGGCTGTTAAATCACGTTGTTTACCCATATCTTAAAAAAAAATCACTTCTGCTGTCGTGGTAAACAATCTGCTTCCCTATTTATAATGGTCTGGCCCTCTAGCAACTTCAGCGCACAATTATAGCTAATTATAGCTAATTTGCCTACAAATGTCAGGTGGTCATAATAATCTGGCCACTCAGTGTATATATTTATTTAAAAAAAGTAATACATTAAAACAGGGATGAACAAATCCCAGGAGTCCTGTATGCTCCTTCAAAATGACAGCTGCCTCCTAACTTTTAGTTTTTCTCTAGTCTAGTCTTGGAGCTGGAAAAGTATCTGTACATGTACTTGTACCGGGTACGGTACTTGGTAACATCCCTAATTAATACTACTGTCCCCACCCTTACAGCCCTTTCTATCTGTTTAAGGAGCTGAGTCTCTATCTCTTCATTAACACTGGGGAGCCTGTATCAAGTTCCAACAATTACCTTTGCATAATGCATACCAGTATACAACTCCGCCCATAACGCCTCAGCAACATCACACTCACTTTTAACAATGTTTCACACTCACTTTTAGATCACCTCTCACATAGAGACAACACAGCCACCTTTTCGTTTTACCCACAGTATACATTGCAGTATACTGCCCGCTACAGCTCAAAAGACATATTGCATCTCAGAATATGCTGTTTTATTTCCAACACCACTTCTCAACAGCATATGCGTTGCTATAGGACGTTTAGCTTCGCTCGAAGGAAACTGTGACAACCCTTTGGCAATTGCTTGGTGAGTGCATCTGCAGTCATTTCTTTTGATAAGCAATATTATATGTCGATAATGGCTTGCTCTTGAGTGTCCCTAAGTAGATGATACTTCACGTCGATGTGCTTGGTTCTAGGGTTGACCCTTGCTGATTGTGTCAGCTTTATACATCCTTGATTGTCTTCAAAGATTGGGATGGGGTTTTGACATGTGTATACCCATGTCCATTAAAAGCTGGCAAATCCATATTGCTTCTTGACAAGCGTGTGCTGCTGCTATGTGAATACATAGCATGACCACACTTATCATGTGTGAATACATGACCAACTTATGGTTCCTTCCCCATATTGGAAGATGTAACCACTTGTAGATTTGCGGTCTGTGCAGTCTCCAGTCCAATTGGCATCTGCATATCCAACTAGTTTTGGATTTGATACTGCTGGCAGTCATAGTTTCATTTGAGTTGTTTCTTTTAAGTTGTTTCTTTACTGCATTCCATTCACGCTAACAGGGTGCTGCGACTTTTCTAGCAAATATGCCCACTGCTGCCACTATATATGATCTTGTCAAAGTGACAATGTATAGTAGCTTTTCGATTGCTCTGCAGTACATGTCATTGTTGGATAGCAAGTTGTCTGCTTCATTGCTATTTGGGTAGCCTGGTTCCATAGGTATTTTTACTTCCTTTTGCATCTTGCATGTGGAATTGTTCCAAAATGTATGCAATTTTCTTACTTTGGTTGAGCTTCCATCTTCTTCCCTCTCTAGACCTTTTGTTTTAGTTGAGTGTTAGTAGTGTGAACTATTTGACTACAGTCTCCTTCTTGTTTAAAACAGGTTATAATGTTGTCAACATAAATTAGGATGTATGTCCGTGTATCTTCATGATTCCTGGAATAAAGACAGGGATCTGCTTTGCTTCTTGTGGATCCCTCTTTTCATTCCACATTCTTGCAGCTTGCTTGAGTCAGTAGATGCTCTTTTGAAGTTTACACACGAGGCTGTGTCCTTGTTCAAACCCTGGCGGTTGCTCCATGTAGAGATCTTCCTTAATGTCTCCGTATAGGAAAGTGGTTTTAACATCTAGGTGTCTCACTTGCATGCCCTTCTAGGCTGCGATGCTAAGTAGTGTTCCGATGTAGTGTTTTACAATGGGAGCGAATGTTTCTCCAAAATTTTCTGAGTATCCCTTGGCAACTAATTTGGTCTTGTATTTCTGGATATTTCCTTCTGTATTAAGCTTCACCTTAAAAGTCAATTTGCTTCATATAGTTCTGCGATCGGGGGAAGCTCCATAAGTGTCCAGGCTTTATTTTATTGGAGTGATTTTTAAGGATGCACAGATACTTTTCGAGTACCAGTGCACATACTTGGCATTTTCATGAGAACTACCAGGGTTGCAGCTGGGACCTGGCTCTGGCACTCCACCACTGTCCTGAAATCATTAGTCTATATTGTTTTAGAAAAACTGTCACATGACAATAAACAAAAATGTATCAGTACTCGTACTTGTAAGTACTCGACAAGTACCAGTACTCGTACTCGCAAAACTGGTATCTGTGCATCCCTTTATTTATATTTATAAAAACAAAATCGTACATTAAAACAGAGATGTACAAATCCCAGGAACTTCGTGTGCTCCTTACAAATGACAGCTGCCTCCTAATTTTTGAATTTTTCTCTAGTGTAGTCTTGGATCTCAAAAGTATCGGTACATGGTGCTCGTACTTGTACCGAGTACTGTACTTGGTATCTGTGCAACCCTAGTGATTTTATTTCTTCTTCTTCTTCTGCCTCTCTCCATTGATTGGCTTTACGTTTTGGTTCGAGTATGCTATGTGTTTTAGCAGTATATGACAGCTTGCAGGGTGGTATGCCCTTTGTTTCCCGAGTGGATCTTCTAATTTCAGGCTGTTCAGCAGAATTTAACATGGAATTTGACTTATCCATTTTGAGTTTAACCCTTTGTTCCGACTCCTGTGTGGCTTCACTTTACTCAGCTTCCTGTGCTGGTTCACTAGGCAAATTCACTTTACAACTTCCTGAGATCATTGTTTATGGTGATGGCTTCTCATTGAAAGAAATTTGACTTATTGTCACTTTGTCAGTCTTTGGTTTGAGGATTCTTTATTTGTTCTCCAATTTGGATTGCTTCGCATTGGGAATATAGGCGTAAGTTTTACATCCAAACACTTTAATGTGCCCTAGGCTGGGCTTGAATCCATGCCACATTTCAAATGGGGTGCTTTCAACTGCTTTTGAAGGTAGTCTGTCCTGCAGGTATGTTGCAGTCATGACTGCTTCTCCCCAGTACTTCTTAGGTAGGTTGGCATCTTACATCATGTATCTGGCTATTTCTATAAGAGTGCAATTTTTTCGTTTTGCTACACCGTTTTGTTCAGGAGTGTATGGTGTGGTGGTCTGGTGTACTATACCCTGTTTCTTCAGATAGGATTTAATTTCCTTACTGATGTATTCCTCTCCGTTGTTGGTGCGTATTATTCCTGGTTTCCATGGGAATTTGTTGCTGGACATGGCTACAAACTCTTGAAGTTTTTCTTATGTTTCATTCTTGTGCTTCATCAGATAAGCTGTTGCGTACCTGGGATAATCATCAATGAAAGTTGATATCTGTTCCCGCCTGATGTGGGAGTTTTCATTGGTCTGCACACATCACTGTGTATGAGGTCCATGGGGTGAGTGGTCTTTGAGTGGCCTGTGGAAGTGGGGTACATGTAGCCTTTGCTTCCATACAGCAATTGCATGTCATGACCATTTGGTAGGGCAGTACATTTATACCTTCTGATAAGCCTCTCTTTATATTGTCATTCATGGCTTCTGGGTTTTGGTTTCGGTGCCCTAGTCATCTGTGCCATGGTTGGATACATTTGTTTTGTGGATTATGAGTGGCTGTTTGACTTGTTTGTCTGCAGTAATTAGTCTGTACAGGTGTTCATCCAAGTTTTCCTTTTGCGAGGATTTGCTTATTGTTTTGGATTGTACATTCATCCCCATGGAATTGAACTGTGAGACCGCTATAAACAAGGGTTTTCACTGATAGAAGGCTCCCTTATATGTCCGGAACATAGAGTACATTTTTCATGAGGATACTCTGCTTGTCCCCTGATGGTATGATGCAGTTCAAGAATCCTTGACCGTTACCTTCTGCAGTAACACTTTTCTCGTTTGCTAGGAAAACTTTGTCCTTTGCACTGAAATCAATTTCTGTGAAGAAGGTCTCAAAACCAGTCATGTGATTTGTTGTGCCTGAATACACCATCCGTGTAGTGTACTGTTCTGAGTCACTTTAAAGGTGGCGCTCAATAATGTGCCTGCAATTTTGTTTGCAGCTGCCTTAGCTCTTTCTCTTGTAGGTGCCTCTCACATTTTCTGCTCAGCTTTCCAGATTAAACAGTCCTTTTTCAGATGACCGGTCTTTTTACAGCTAACAAACGCTCTGCTTTCTTTGTTTTGCTTAGCACTCTTTTGCACCTTAAGGGATTTCTTGTTTTCTTCATTGTGCATAGTTTCTTTCCTTCTGGCATATTCATTGATTATTTTCCTTTGGTGTATTCTAGTGTTCCTGCTCAGGTCTGGTTTCTAGAGTGTTAATAAGAGCATTATAGTAAAATATCAAATCTGCGCTTAGGAAAAAGCGTTTAATCCAATTAGTGAACAAAGTGTATGTAAATAAATTAATAGGTATTTGCAGCAGCCATAGTGATCAAACCAACTCCATAATTGGTGTACCAAAATGTGAACAAAATGTAATTCATTGATTAAATATCACAATCAAGGTTGAGTGAATAATATATACCCCTTGTGAAAAAATTAATAATAATAATACAAACTTGAGATCAAATCCAAGTTAATAGATATTAATTCATATGACATTGTGGCAGTGTGTGGCAATGCCACTATGTAGAGTGGAAAAAGGGTCACCCAGGACTCTCAGTCACTAGGAAAGAGCTGGTTTTACAACTCCGGGTTTTCTGGATTATAGTTGGGATCCTGGAGCCGGGAGATTTCTAAGCGAACTGGGAGGGAAGAAATCTCCATTCCTGGGCCCGGGCTTTAGTGGTGACCAGCACCAAATGATGGTGCATCTGTGGACAGCGCTTATGAGGAGGATGCTGGGTCAGGTTCAAGTCTCTACCTGGGTGACAGAGGAGGTCTCTGCAGGAGTCAGGAGGGCTCCACCCTGGGACCAGTCTGTGGCTGGCGGACTGAGGAGTGTGTCACCTGTGTGGTGAAGAGTGTTTGGTAAACACGCAACCTAAAGTCGGGGGACTTTGAAAGTGCTATTTTTCTGGAGAAAGAAAACTGTACTTTGTGTTTGAAACCCCTACATGGGTAAACCTGTGTGGACTTTTGAGTTGGATTCAATAAAAGTGGGCAAGGAAGCCCTTAAAAGAAGTCATAAGCAAGTGGATGCGTCCTTAATGCGCTACCATTGGAAGCTAAATCCCCACACATATATATAAGATATAAAGTGCAAAATTGATTCAATTAATTCGATAAATATGCAGTTAAGTGCAAGTGATATTGCAAGTAATATTGCTGAATGATATAAATATAAAGTCCCAAAGTGCTTGATAGTAGTTGTAAGAATCGCCTAGTGCAACACACTTATCCCCTTAAGAGTGCACACTCACCAAATAACGATGGATATAAGCTCACAGCCAAAGGGCTTGGTTGTATGTCAGCAGGCTGCCCAGCGCTTTCTCTATATGTTTCCACAACGAAATCCCACAGGAGATGAGGTCCCCACAATTATAAGAAAAAAAGAGCCTCTCATTGTATAGTAAGTCGAGATGAATTTAATGAAGTAAACTTTTTAAAAAGCCACAACAATCGTGAGCAATGACCAGCCGGTAAAAACGAGGGACAAACAGCCTGCACTTCCGCAACGTCAGACCCCGCCCCTACGCGTTTCGTCATCAAATACTTTTTCAGGAGGAACGTTAGGTCTATCCAACTACACTGATCATTTGTATTTATAGCAGGTATGGTGATGCATTTACAACAATCACCACTAGGTGTCTCCCTCTTACTTTCTCATATAAAACCAACAGCATATACATAAATGGACAAATAGAAACCTATATAATCAGGAGACACTAGATGTCTCCCTTCTGTTCCTATATAGGATAACCAATTATACATAAAGTACATAATATACATCAGAGGTAATCACACAAGGAAATGGGAAAGACTAAAAAACTTTTAAAATTTTATAAACCTCTTATATTCAATCTTTAAAAGATGTTTAGCACATATTACCTCATAATGACTAGAATGTGTAATATTAGGTAGTAAAAATATTGGATAATAAAAAAATATAAAATTCCACCAAAATTAGTAAAACATCATATTAACATAGTATAAAGCTAATAAATATTTTATGACTATTCAAAACCCACTAAATATTCTTTATTTATTACTTAGAAAGCAATTGAGATCAAAGTCAATGTTAAGTCCCTTTGGAACCATAGTATCTAGTAAAAAGATCCATTTTGATTCGTGTCACCAGTCAGCATGACCGGACTATCGGCCTTGCAATTTATGTTAAAAACATTTTGGAGGCTTTCTTTTGGAGGTATATAATCACCACGGGGGAAGGGGTGTTATTTTTTTTACTATATAATGAAAAAAGTACCGTAAATGTAAAAAAAAAAAAAGTGTCCCTACATTCTGTTATAAAACAATTTATTCTTACCCATATTTTTTGTAAAACATAAAAGGCGGGATCACGTCGGGTAAATAGACACCAAACATGTCAAGCCTTAAAATTGTGTGCGTCCGCAAAATCGCAAAAAACGCCCACAGGCCCATAGGCGACACTTAAACCGCTTTTACTGCTCATCAGTTTAGTATTATCAGTGATTAATGGCCCTAAAATTATTGGTCTCACTGCGACGTTTGCGGCGATATGTAACATGTGCGGCACAATATGCGCAATCGTCGTTTTCGCACATAGGCGCACCCGACGCATATCTGCGTGTGTATGTGGGGGGCGGGGACTTAAAAAAATTGTTTTCTTTTTTCATTTTTTTATGCTTAATTTTTTTAATGATTCTTTAATTTTTGTATTACTTTTTTTTTTTACACACAACTTTATTGCTAATACATGGAGGGCTAAGAAGCCCCCTATGTGTCAGGAAGCAGGGGATGTTACCTCTACTCGGGGACCACGGGCACGGCGCAGGGCACGGGTTCCCCTTCAGGTCGGTAGAACACCTGGTGAACATCTGATATACCTTGAATATCCCCTTTAATGTTTAATTAATCATTTGAATAGGTCATCAAGGTCATTTAACCACTGTAAAAGAAGGTTATTCAATTGACCGAGACCTATAGTTTTATAAAAATATAAACTTTATTGATTTGCGCATGCGCAGTACGCAGGCTGCGCGCGCATCCCCGGGAGCATAGCGTTCTTGCATCATCTGGCTATCAGGTGTGAGCCTTGCTGGGGGAGGTTCCCAGTACAAACCTTCCATCTTCCTCGCCTGCCATTGGTTCCCGGGGAGGGAGGCCTCCTGGTTGCCTCGGTGACCAGGGGGTGGTCCTACTTCCCCTGGCTATAAAAACCTGGCCTGAGCTCTGGCTTATTGCTGAGTTATTCCAACTTATGGTGAACACCTAGCCTCCCTGCTGATCCTCATATTGCCTGTTGCCCCTGTGTATCCTTCCCGATTACCGACCCTTGGACTGGCTTCCGCCTTTGAACCTTCGCTGCCTGCCTCGACCCGGATTGGACATTGACTACCCCTCTTGGATTATCCCTAAACTTGTACCGCGTTTCTGGACTATCAGCTGCTTATTTGCCAGTGGGTTCCTCATCTCACTACTAGCTCCCTGGGACGTCTGACACTATGTGATAGCCAATTAAATGACAGGTCCTCTTTATGGAGACATCAAGGGTCTCCAAGACCCCTAATGTCACCTAGGGACCCCCAGAGAAGCTGATGAAGCAGAGATCTGCTTCATCAGCTTCTGTAGCTGGAGAGTGACACTGAATGCAGGAAGTGATGTAATATACATCACTTCCTGCATTCGGGGACTGAGAGAAGATCAAAGGGAGACCGTATACTGATCCCCCTTTGATCTTCTGTCACAGAGTCATGCCGGCAGTGACCGCGGCGGCTAATACAAGCAATCGGGCGTCTCTAGAGACTCCCGATCGCTTGAATGTAAAGCTCCCGGCCGGCCGTGAAATTACAACGGCCGGCCTGGAAGCTGCTCGCCGGGATTTTTCAAGCCCTGCCTCTGATCCTCACACACGGCCGGGACATACAGCTGTCAAGCCTTCACAGTGTTAACTGCGGTTCAGTGTAAAAAAACGGCATATTGTAGTGTGCTGGTTTTTTACACTGAACCGCAGTTAACTCTGTGACAGCTTGACAGCTGTATGTCCCGGCCGTGTGCGGGGATGTACTCCTGGTACGGGAGGGAGCGTCTTTATCTCGGGGGGGGGCAATTGCCCCGTTGCCCCCCTCCCCCCCCTGGATCC
>NW_017309085.1:8772-36689 GCF_000935625.1 Nanorana parkeri | reverse complement strand
CGGGTGCGGGGGTGGTCTCCTGGGACGGGAGGGAGCGTCTTTATCTCGGGGGGGGGCAATTGCCCCGTTGCCCCCCTCCCCCCCCTGGATCCACCACTGACTCACATGCTCTTCCAGTCTTTTTTTTGAGTTCCCTGGTAGTCCTACCTACGTATTGGAGTCCGCAAGGGCATTCCAATAAGTAAGTGACATGTTTACTGTTGACAGGAGATAAACTTCTTAATTTCATATTTTTTATTAGTTGTATTTGATATAAAGGAAGTTAATTTATTTCTGGCTCCTGTCGTTCTACAACTAACACAGTATTTGCAAGGATAAAAACCTTTTCCTTCAAAGAAGGTAATTTTACGCTCAGGTGGATCCAAGACATTTTTATCCAGTCTGATCTTTAGGTTTGGTGCCCTTCTATATATTATGTTAGGTTTACTCTGTAGAATCGGCCCGAGAACTTTGTCCCTTTTTAGTATATGCCAATCTTTCTTAAAAATTGACTCTAGTTTCTTGTACTGAGCTGAATAGCCAGTGATAAAGGTCAGGGGGGGAGGTTTTTTGGTTCTAGTAGGGGGCCCCAATAATGTTAACCTATCTTTCTTAAAGACCTTATCTTGAACCTTTTAACGATCATTATCTCTAACCTTTTTCCTTAAATCTATCCAATAAGAGTTGTGATTGTTTATGGAAGTATCCTTCCATAGTACAGTTCTGCCTAATACAAGAAAACAAGAATCCACATTAAGTCCCTCCTTTATGGCGTTGAAATGTAAAATCATTTTTATCTCAAATGTTTTCCTTTTCTGTAACAACCTTTGTCACATGCTGAACAGGGAAGGGAAGGGATTATATATATATATATATATATATACATACACACACACATATATACATACATACACACATATACACACAATTTTTAATAATCACTATTACATGATTTAAGGTCACGAGCGCTGCATATTTATTTATTCACTAATAAGAGCATTGCATGACTCTGGATGGCTGTAGTAATGCCACCGCGTGGTTATCTTTAATTTCCTCTTCAATTGCACAAAGCTGTTCTATGATTTCCAGCATGGCATTCACATGTTCACACATTTCCTGGCCTTTTTGCTTGCGTAGCAGATATAGTTTAGTGTAGAGGTTTGAAGGCTTTATATCTCCGATCTGTTTAGGGTTTATTTGTCATCCTACGTTTATTTTTTCTGTCTTTTGATTATCAGAAGGCATTTTTTACTCCCAGGTCCAACATTTATGACACCCCACTAAGCCACCCCCCCCTCCCCCTCCTCTAACAGCTCTTATATATACACAGTATAATCATTATTATTTCTTTTATATTCCGACGACGGCCGCTGTAAAAAAAACAACCCAAAAAACAGAAAGGGCACCTCCCTGAAATGAGACGGGAACCTCCTTGAAATAAGGTTTTGCAGGTTGGGATGTGTGTCATGCAGTTTTTGTAATGCAGTCCACATACCTTTTTAGCTATATTTTATTTTCTTACGTGGGTGAACTGGCCATCTTTCATTGGCAGACTTATAATTGCTTTTGCTTGCCTGTTCTTCTTGTCCCATTCCTCTGCAGGTCTATTAGTGGGTCTGTCTGTACTCAGTACTTGCCACAAGTCATCTTTACTTAGCAACATTTTCAAGCTTGGTAGTTTCTATTGCTGAGCTTTGCGATTGCAAACTTCATATCTGAACTACTTGCCATCTTTCAGTAGTTTGGATCCGACTGTTGACTTGCTGTGTTCTGTTTAGTGCCTGGGCCCATAACCTGTTGGTTATGTGTTTAGATGAAGCACTGAGATCTTGAGGAATGCTGAATTAAGTTTTACTTGCTTATAAGAACATTATATCAGGACACAGCATTTTACAGCATACAGGGAGAACTTCCTGTGTACCATAGATGAGTAAGCACTACAGACCAAGGAGGTGGAGGTCACACAGGACCTCTACCTGTCCTAGGACTCAATGATCTCCCACTGGAAGCTGGGCCGTCCTCTGCTGACCATCTCCTTGGCTGACCATCACAGATCTCTGCCCTGTGACTCTGGACTTACTCCTTGCTGTACTGGACTGCTACAGCGTGGATATACACCTTGATAAACCCTCTATGAATTAAACCCCTCAATAAGGAAGCCCTTGGCCAAGGTTACATACAGTAGTTACATAGTATTTGAGGTTGAATAAAGACATAGGTCCATCGAGTTCAACCTTTGTGTGTCTGTGTGTGTGTGTGTGTGTACATGAGTCCCTGTGTGGTCTAGTTTTTAAGAGTACCTGTACCCCTGTATGTTATGGTCTCTGAGGAAGGTATCTAAATGCTTTTTGAATGATTCAATATTCTATGCTGATACCACTGCTTGTGGCACAGAGTTCCAAAATGTAACCACTCTAACTGAAAAGAATCCCCTACGCCCTTTGTGTTTAAATCTTTTCTCTACCAATTTTAGATAGTGGCCTCTCAGATTTGTTATGGAGTTTACTGTAAAAAGTTTATTGCTGATGTTGCTATCACCACTAAACATTTTGTACATCAAAATCATGTCCCCTCTTGATTGCCTCACTTATAGAGTGAACAAGTTTAAATTTAGCAACCGTGTCTCATAGCTTTGGTCCTCCAGCCCCTTAATTAGTTTTGTTGCCCTTCTCTGGACTCTCTCTAGTTCAAGGACATCCTTTCTGTGGATAGGTGAAAGTCCTGAACTGCTCTTGATCGTCATGCAAGTTTTTTTCTGCCCACACATCAGTCAAAATCTATATTTCTCCTATGTTTTAAGCTAGCCTTATCTGTAAAAAATAAGTCAATGCAACTGGACTTGCTGTATTTTTCTTGAAGACGTTTCACTGGTCATCCAACCAGCTTTCTCAATTCAGAATCTGAATGAGAACCTTCACAGGCATAAGCTAGCCTTATTTATATATTTGGCTACTTAAAGCAGCGTACAGCTCTGTGATAAGCTCTGTAATACACTAGTCTACCACTACATAAATGCCATGCGTAAAGTCCAAAACAGATGAGGAATGGTGATTTACCTTAGGAACCTTCAAGTTTAGACACTACATTATATAGGTCTTATATTTTAGCAATTCCCAAAAATAGTACTAGGTCTTCTTTTCGGGGTAGGTCTTATTTTAGGGGAAACAGGGTAACATTGTATCCAAATAAAAAAAAAGTGGAAAAAACAACCACAACATTTGCAATTACATTTAATTTTTGGAATCTAGACAGAAAATTCCATGGTTTCCTCTGGAATCATAATCTGCATTGTCACATTTAGCCAACAGAGGGATGAGTTCATAAAGTATTTTTTCAATGAAATGTATATTGGGTTTAGCACATATTTCCTGTATTACTGTCAAAACTAAAACATTTTAGTTTGGGGGAGGGGCCAATACTCTGGGACAATTCTTGAACAAATGGTGGAAACCCCAACTAGAAAAAATGCTCTGTTTAATTTATTAATTACAAACTACACAGAGCTTGTTAGAGATGTAGAAATTGGGGATAACCTGGGGAACAGTGATCATACAATGATAACAGTCACAGTAAACTGAATGAAACGTAGAAAAGTTGGTACGACATGAACACTCAATTTTGAAAAGGCTAACTTTAATAAACTGAGATACCGTATATACTCGAGTATAAGCCGAGATTTTACTCTATATGTACATGTACTATATACTACATATAGAATGCACTGAACAATAGATTTACAATTATCCTCTGCTAATATGAATGGGTTAAATGATCCGTAGTACATGATATGTAGCCCTGTACCCCCTTTTCCACTTACAGAGCTAGGTTATTTTTCTTTTAAATAAATATGAATGTAATTTTATTGGTATCTATCTACCATTAGCTGCCTCATTTCCCACCCTCGGCTTATATTCGGGTCAATACTTTTTCCCAGTTTTTTTGGGTAAAATTAGGTACCTCGGCTTATATTCGGAATGGCTTATACTCGAGTATTTACGGTACCTGCTATGTGACACCAATTGGGACCAAATCTTCCTGAATATGAACACTAAGGACAAGTGGGAATGGTATAAGGGAATTTTAAATGACATTCACTAGTGCATTCCATTATCCAACAAATTCAAAACATCGAAAGTTAAACCAGGGTGGTTAACTAGCAGAGTAAAGCAATATCTTAAAGATAAGGAAAGGGCCTTCAAAAAATATGACAGTGGATCAACATTGGCATTTAAATACTACAAGGAATGCAATCAAAAAAGACAAAAACGCAGTATTGCAGTGTGCAATGATACCTTTCTTATTGGACTAACAAAATATATAAAAGACAAGCTTTCGAGAGTGAACCTCTCTTCTTCAGGTCAGAAGCAATACTAAGCAACATGACAGTTTGTCAGTTTATACAGGATTAGTTGCTCTACAGGTTGGAGTCAGTGGCAGACCTAGACCTAGAGTCCTAGTTTGTAATCTTTATTGACCCATTCCAAGCAGAGATCACAAGATGGAGGGGCTGGGTGAAGGTGTGGAGGTGTCTGATCGGGTCACACAGTTCATAAAAAGGAGATCCGCCCGGCCTCGTAGTCCAAAGAAATTCTGAATTTATGATGGGTAGGCTTGTGAGGAAGAGGTAGATATCGATTTTCCTGCATCGCACTATACTCATCATAATACTTATAATAATATCTTCTTAAACACCAGGATTCCTTATTCTCCCCAACAATCGATTTCCTGCCCACACTGGGATAACACAACCCGACTCTCCAGCTAGTTGAATTACTCATGTCCACCTCCCAGTTATACTGCCCTGAAGAAAAACTTCTCTTGCTGAGAATCTGATTGTTCTTAAATCTCCTGGGAGTTTCTGAATGACTTAATTGTGCTGCCGACCAAGATGCAGTTTTCAGATCACCCGATATCTGTATATCATTAGCAGCCGTTTCCTCGTCAAGTAAAACGTCTGATGGTTGTTGTATCCAGATGTTAAAATTTTTTATTATGTCAGATAAATTGTGTAATCTCTTTGTGATGAGATCCTCATGGAAATCCCCTTCGGTTGGAATCATTGTGTCCATATTGTCTTGCTGCTTAGTATGGTAGATGTTCTCTCCATCGGAGGTCTGATCCTGCAGGAGGGTCAGTGGGTCAGCGGTCTTACACAACTCCTCAATGAGAGTCATCTTCTTGGACATCTCCTCCTTCTGTATCTCCAACTGTCGGATGAGATCGGAGACTGGCGTTGAGTTCTTTTCTTCCAGACCTGAGATCTCATTCAGGACTCTCTTTTCAAGTTCTTCTAGCTCTCTCCGGACATCTCTGAACAAGGCAGTGACTCTCTCTGTTACACTGGCAGAACTGTCTATTATATAACTATTATACTACTGTTTATATAACTATTATATATATATAATAGTTAGAGGGTAAGGACAGAACATGTAGGCCCCATTAAAGACGAAAAGGGGAAGTTAGCTACCAGTGACAGAGAGAAAGCTGATGTGTTAAACAAATTCTTTGCTTCTGTCTTTACAGAGAAGTCGGATGGGGGTTAATAAACAATGTATCAGTTCAAATAATAAAACATTTAATGCATCTCGGTGGGGGTCTCCTGTGACAGCGTGTCAGGAAGGAGAGCGAGGTTCAAACACTCAGTGATCGCTGAGTGTTTGTAAAAAATTGAGGACATAGTATGTTTACTATATCTTCAATTATGAAATGGGAAGTGAGCTACATCACCTCCTGGTCATGCATGATTGTGGTTATAGTAAACATACTCTGTCCTCAAGTTATAAATGAACTGGAACACTCAGTAGAAAGGATTCCTGTTCATTTATAACAAGGGCTGTAGAAAAAGAGATTGAGGACACAGAGTCCTCAATCTCTTTTTCTATTTTAAAAGGGTCTGTTTAAAAGGTCTGTTTAGTCCCCCAATATCTCCCCGAAGCCAGTAACAGTAAAATAAAAATATTTAATACAAATGAATAAATAAATACAAAATATGAAATTTTTTAAAGTTTATAAAAAATAAATAAAATATTTGAAAAAGTTAGAATAAAAATCTTAGGTTTTTTAGGTTTCGGCCTCTGGTTTTTTTTCCATTTCTATTTAGTTTTGGGTTTGAAATTTTCATTTGCACCTCTAATAAATTCACTTCAACAGGACCAAGATAAAATTGATGCATGGACTGCAAAGAGACAGATGCAATTTAATATTGAAAAATGCAAGGTTATGCACATGGTATCAAAGAACGTGTTTGAAAACTACTACCTAGGGCAGTGATGGCAAACCTGTTTGAGCCCGAGTGCCCAAACTGGATCACTAAACCAACTTGTGTGTCTCAACGTGCCAACCCTGCACTTAGACCCGAATACTGATGATTTCTTTTAGAAAAACGCTTCATATAACTGTCATGATTAATTATATGCGTATATCTGAGAAGAAAAATACAATACAAGAGGTTTTAACAACACTGCAGAGTGACATGTACCTTTGTACTGTGCTAATGACTGAAGTGTTCCCTTGCAGTGTACATGTCACGCCAGGGGCGGACTGACAACATATGGGGCCCCCTTGGGCTCCGCCCATATAAAATCCACCCAATGCATTATTACAAGGGGTGGGCAAATGTATTTCCTCTAACTGTGGTAAAACTACAAATCCCATCATGCATCTGGCTGTGGGAGTCATGCATATGCAAAAGTCTTGTAATGCATCATGTGTCTTGGAGCTCCACCACAGTTACGGAGCCAGAGTTTGCCCATCCCTGAAGATCCTCTACAGTTTAGGAATGATCGCTGTACAAATCAATGCACGGCAAACCTCAGGCCAGAAGCAACACATGGCAAACCTCAGACCAAAACCAACGCATGGCAGACCTCAGACCAGAACACACTGCAAACCTTAGACCAAAACTAAAGTACAGCAGACCTCAGACCAGAACCAACGCACGGCAGACCTCAGACAAGAACCAACGCAGGCAGACCTCAGACCAGAACTAACGCACGGCAGACCTCAGTCCAAAGCCAAAGCACAGCAGACCGCAGACCTCAGACCAAAACCAAAGCAAGGCAGATCTCAGACTAAAACTAACGCATTGCAAACCTCAGACCAGAACCAACGCAAAGCTCTGCGCACTGCCACTTCCGTTTGCTGTGGGCAGCTCTGCGTGAAGGGTGTAACAGGCTTCACAGGCTTAATTGTGTTGGCTGCCAGGCTGGCACCCCCCGCCATCTTTGTGACCGTCTTAACTCCCCCTTCCACCAGTTGTTATACTTCGGACTCCACTCACTGCGCGCACACGCAAAACACACACAGTACACACACGACACATAAGGCCTCACTCACACTGGGCGTACACATCCTTGCGGCATGCACGCCTGTCTCGGGCGATCTCGGGAGGGACAAGTTCAGTGAGTTCGGTTCGAGTTCAAACTTTAGAACATGGAAAAAATTTGAACTCATTCAAACTAAATGAAAGTCTATGGGACCAGAACTCTGAAAATCAAATGTCCCCATTTTGAAGCCTTATATGCAAGTTATTGGCCATAAAAGGGTATGGGGATTTATGTGCTGCTCTGGGGGACATGTATCAATGAAAAAAAAACTTTTAAAAAATACTGTTTTTAAAGGAGCAGTGATTTTAATATTGCTTAAAGTGAAACAATAAAAATGAAAAGTTCCTTTAAATATTATGCCTGGGGGGTCCCCTTAACCTCTTGCCGTAAAAAAATTAAAACCCCAGTGGTGAATAAATACCACCAAAAGAAAGCTCTATCTGTCCCCAAAAAAGGGTATAAAATTCATTTCAGTACAGCGTTGCATGACGGAATAAATGTCAGTCAAAGTACCGCAGTGCTGAATACTGAAAAATGGCCTGGATGGGAAGGGGGTTTAACACCGCGGATGTCAACTGGTTAAACTGCCTGTAAAGTGGCACATCTGTACGATGTATAGAACGTGCTGCAGCAAAAAGTGACACTTAAAAAGAAAAAAAATGACATTAATAAAAGAAAAAAAAGCATGGGGTTCCCCCCAAAAGTCATACCAGACCCTTTAGGTCTGGTAGGAATTTTAGGAGGGACTCCAAGTTTCAATTAAAAGAAAAAAAAGTGGGGTCCCCCCCAACTCATACGGGGCCCTTAGGGGGGTACCACACCACCAACAATGGGGGGAAAAAAGACGTGGGGTCCCCCTTAAAATACCCAACCAGCCCCTTCAGCATCCATAAAATTACGAACAGCAACTTCCACGCCCTTCCAGATACGCAGTGGCACCAGACAGGGGTGCCCTTTGTCTCCTCTTTTATATGCTCTATGTATTGAACCCCTAGCAGCACGTATACGCAAGTCACCAGACATCGCATGGATACCATTAGGATCGCAACAATCTAAACTGGCATTATTTGCAGGTGATGTCATTCTCTCTACAACATCTCCACAACGGTCTCTACCAAATTTACTCCTCCATAGATACTCTATGGTCTCAGGGTACAAACTGAACCTGGGTAAAACTGAAGTGCTTCCACTGAATATATCCCCGCCACCTTAACCTCACTGCAAACCTCATTTTCCTCCAGTTGGAAAAATGACAAAATTAAATATTTGGGAATTTATATTACGAATAATGTTTATTTTTTTATGCAGCCAATTATAAACCACTGTTTCCAGTCATTACGGTTTCAATTACAGAGGTGGAAATCCTTGAGATTGTCTTTTACAGGTAGATTAACTTCGGTTAAAATGACATTATTGCCAACATTGTTGTATAATTTCACCACCCTACCAGTGAGAATTCCAGCCTCTGACCTCATATCCTTTCAAAGGGAAGTTATAAACTTTATATGGGAAGAGACACCGTGTCACAAAAGATACTCTATGCTCCGACCACTAGGGGGGGTCAGGCTTTGCCACATCTCTCTAACTACTACCACACGGCACAACTGAGTGTTGCCAGCCCTTTCAAGGTATGATCCCCCTACTGGCTGGGCGCAAATAGAGGGTCTATGGCTATCACCGATCCACCCTAATGCGCTGCTATGGTCCAACCCGGTGCAAATATCCAGGGGCAACCTGCTCTCCTCCACGAGGCTTACGCTAGATATATGGAATAGGGTTAAGATTTCCAGAGGCCTGATGACGGCTCAATCCCCATTGACTCCCTTCCTGCTGAATCCTAGGCTACAGTCAGCTGTATCTAGAGAGTGGGTGGAGATGTGGCAATCTAGAGGCCACACCTACTAGACAGGGTCACCAACAAGCTATTGCCATTTGAACAACTCAAAGAGAAGCATAACCTTCCTACCCGAGCTCTTTTTTCTTATCTGCAAATTAAACATTTTGCTCAATCAATCACAAATAATTTGACATTCCCCTCCCGCACGCCATTCGACCACTCTTTGGTAAACTGTCAGTCAGTTTTGATGCTACAATAGATGTCTTATGTTTTGTATTTCATGTATGGAACTTTAATAAAAATTGTCAATTATATAAAAAAATACCCAACCAGATTCTTGAGCCGAGCACAGGCCTGGCAGGGAAGGAAAGGGGGAGGGGATGAGCGAGCACCCCCCTCCCTCCCTGCCATACCAGGCCACATGCCCTCTGTAATGGGAGGGTGCTTTTCCAGGATCGCCACTGGAAAAGCACATTGTCCCCGTGCTGATGGGAACAAGGGCCTCTTCCCCACAAGCTCTGGGGTGTTGGTTGTGGGGGTGCAGGCAGGGGGGCTTATTTACATGAGGGTACCCCTTTAATAAAGGGGCACCCAGATATGCCCCCCTTGTGAATGAGTAAGGGGTACTTGTACCCCCTACCCATTCACTAAAGGGTTAAAATAAATTGTAAATAAAAACACAAGACTTTTAAAAAATTCATTTAATTGAAAAAAAAACCCAAAAGACAAAGTCTTTTTATAAAAAAAAACAAAAAATTGATCCACGACGTAATCCTAGGGTCAGTCATGATGTCCAGTGTTGTTCACGACGCAACTGAATTTTAATTGCCCGCTGACCCATCCGCTCGCAACGAACTTCTGCCACAGAATGGCATTCTGACAGATGTCGGCACAATATAAACAATTTGGCGGAGCTAGCGGTGACAGGGAGCTAGCTCCGCCCAACTGTTTTCCTTTGTCTGGCACCTGACAGGACTTAGCTGTGAGAGCTACGATTGGGCAAAGTCATCAATACTTTGCCCAATCATGGATCTCATAGTGCACTGTGCTGTGATTGGGTAAAGTCTTGCACCTGACCTCTGGTCAGGTGCATTGCTTTACCTAATCAAACTAACAAGTGCATTTTTCATTAAATGTTTGGGTTTCATAAAGAGTTCCAGTAATCTCGTGCAACATAAACATTCGCAATTGCCGACATTTATTCTACAGGGTGTTGGCTTTCAGAAATTATTTTTTTTTTTTTAGACCTAAAATGTGGATTATATCATGAGTGCAAAAATGGAAAAAAAAAAGGAAAAAGGCCTTGGCAACGAAAGGGTTAATAGCTAATCAACATAATACAGATAAGAAGACTGAAAATATCTCATACTGACAGAATGTTATATTTTTATTTTATTTTTCAATAAAAATCTGAACTGTTCATTATACAATGGTACATTATCTGTAAGCATTCTTATGACCACACCTGAGGAAGGATTTATATAAATCTGCACATGAAACAGGGCACAGATGTTAGGCAACCATTCTGTGTCTGATCACTGCCTCCCAATATTTTTCTAAAGACTGAAATTGAAAATCTGGATTTGTAAGGTTTTAAAAGCCAAGTGACAGAACTGTGAAAAACTCCCTTGGAGGTACGACAGCTGACAGTGTATGTAAATTGGAGATAATAACTGCACACACTTCAAGAGCTCAGATCTGAAATTCATGATCCTGTGAGGTTATGATCTACCATGCTGCACTGCCTATGGGAAATGGCAGTGCAGGATAGCAAGAAGCCTGCATGTGCAGCCATTCGATTGGAAATGACCTGAAGCTTCCAAGATAACAATCTGCCGTTTTCCTTTCCACTTCAATCCACTTTGTCTACAATTTTCTGCATTTGCAGCCTAATCCTTCCAGCCATCTACTGTGGCTCTAGGCTTTTAGCCGAAAGCATGCGGATTTTAAATCTATATTTAGAGATATGTTCTGTGGAAATCCTGTGTTACTATGGTGATGCTGGGAAGGTGATGGACAAGGGGAAGGCTTGCAAGGCAAATTGTGATAAAATGTAGCAGGCTATTCCTTGTGGAACAGCTTTGATTTTAATCTGCAGCACAGTACAGGATCTCTGCAGTGATCGCTGCAAAAGGCAATATTACAGGGGAGCAACAGTAGGCAAAAGGCAAGTCATACATCAAATACTGTTCAGCTATACCTTGGAGAAATGGGAAGCACCAAAAGGAGAAAAACATTTTTTAAGAGGCTAACACAAAGTGCAATTCTACCACTGAGATAGTTTTTAGGAATCAGTATAGTAAAAAATCCCTCAAGTGTCTAGGAGGGGGCCCTGAAATCCTGATAGGAGATTTCCATTGTTAGATAGAAAAAAACTGCGCTAGGAATCAAATAACACTCTAAAAGCAGCTGTGCTTAATAGGTGAGTATACCCAATGTGTAGTATATATAGTGTCTAGACCAGGGGTGCCAACAATTTTTTGTGTCAAGATCTACTTTTTATATGACCAGCTCAATGAGATCTACCAACGAAAGGCACCGCAACGCACCTCCCGTAACAGCGAGTGCAATGAACGCACTATACTATTGTGAATGGGCCCTTAGTCAAACCTAGCACTCTTATCAGAAAAAAGGTAAACTATGGGACTATTACCTGTAATGGCCAAACTCCTTAAAAAAAAATCCTAAAGTTCCTAATCTCAGTGTGTAATAGACATGAGCAGGGCAAAAACATTAGTTTCGGTTGAAACAAATGAAAAACAAATTTTCATTTGTTTCATCAATGGAAACACATTTTAATGCTGTTTCCGATTCGGAGGCAACGTGTCTCCGAATTCGAAACCGCACAAAGAGACTGCAGAACAAGCAGCGGCCAGATTGGCCACCAGTGCGTTCTGGGCATACGTGCCGCCATCTTGGAGTATATTTTGGTATACTGTACCAAAATACCAAGATATATGGGACTGTGTCGGATGTGTGTGGCCCCAGGGCCCGGTTCTCAGACTTCATCAGAGTAGAGCGCTGCATGCTGTACTCTGTGAACCACGGTTTACAGCGTCAGGAGCTTGGCCCGGGATAGAGCACCACCTGCTGGTCATGTCTGAGAACTGCACCCGGCCAGCAGCAGCTGAGCTCCAAGATAAACAGAGCAGACAACTATAACTTCTGATTGCGATCTACCAGAATTAGCTTTGCGATCGACTGGTAGATCGTGATCGACCTTATGGGCACCCCTGGTCTAGACCATTACACCCCATTCACACTGAGCAACAAGGAAAATGTGCGTTTTTCCGCGTGATTGTCATACGCGCGATATTGCACGTTTTGTCCCGCAACTTCTCGTATTGGGCTGCAAGCAATCAGGAGCAAAATCGCGCGACATCCGTGCAAAAAAGGGCCATGTACCAGCGACGAGCTACAGGCGACATTGAGCTGTAATATGTGAACAGCTCCATTGAAATGCATTGGATGAACTACATAGAACGATATCGCGCGGAAATATGTGCGATTTTGCAGCGTAAATCCGCGCGATAAACCGCTCAGTGTGAACGGGGACTTAGACCAAGAGTTTTTTCTGAAGTATTATTAGCACAGGCATTGTGCAACACAGGCGCTGTGGATAGCACAAAATTGTTTTATCACTTTGTGATAATTTCACAATTTTATAAAAATTTTCTTACATTTTAGGAATATATTTTTTGAGTTTGTGAAGCGCAGTGCTATTTTCTTTTCTTTTTTTCCTATTTTAAGAGATTTCCATTGCAAGCACACAAATTGTTTAATCCCGACTGTGATTTCTAGTTATACCCCTTGCAGAGCCCACTCGAGATCCCACCTGAAAGTGAACTTGCAGAGCCCACCATAGACTCTCTATGGTGGGCTATGCAGGGTCACCCTCAGGTGGGCTGGTCGCACTCCTTACCTGTCCACCTCCTCTTCCTCCACGGTCGCTGATGGGCCCCTCCTCCTCCGTCGCCGGGCCCTACCTCCTCCACTGCCGCTGCTGGCTCTCATTGACTCTGTGTAGAGGGACGCACTGCTGCAGAGATTACGGTCAGTGATCTGAACAGCATATGAATCAACATAGTGGCCGCCTGGATCGCTATGGCGATTGTTACGCCACTGGTCAAGCTACAAAATAGGACTCTTGTATTTAAATGTCTGCCTCTATCACGCTGCCCTGTTTTGCAGAGCAACCCAGCAAAATCTAGGAATTACCTGTAAATCCTGCCAGTAAAACATGTGCAAGTGAAGTCACTGCAGCATTGCCACCCTTGCATCTTGGACTACAGTGGGGTGTGGTTGCACAAGCCTCTAGCTTATTAATCAGCAGGGCAGCCATCAGAAATTTTGGGGCCCCTTACACGGCTTTAGGCCAGCCCCCCCCCCCCGCGCTGGGCTCAGGGCTGAGCGACGCGCTGGGCTCAGGGCTGAGCGACGCGCTGGGCTCAGGGCTGAGCGACTCACTGAGCCAGACACATCAATATTTTTTTCCGGTACTTGCTGATACCAAATAACGATACCGGAAGTCCCATCAAGGAAGCCAGGTGGCCTGTAATGACTCACCACCTGGCTTCCCGATTAGCAGGGAAGCCGTCCCCATGCTTCTCGTCACTATGTGGCGAGAAAGCATGGAGCCGGCTTTCTGGCCAATCAGGAAACCGATCGCTGTGTAATGACTCGCTGCCCGGCTTCCTGATGTCTGAAGCTAAAGTACCGGGCTAGACATCAAAGCATTTGGGAGAGTACTCGCCTAAATACTCAGTATCAGTGCATCCCTAGTTATTATACATGTATATACAGTAGCTATGACATATACTGCAGTTCTGTACAGGGAACACTGAGCCAGACACATCAGTCTCTGTACAGAGGAGCTTACACTCTAATGCAGAATGGCACTCGGGGCTTTAGTGACCTGCTGGACTCTGGGCTTAGTGACCTGCTGGACTCTGGGCTTAGTGACCTGCTGGACACAGGACCCACCTGAGAGTGACCCTGCAGAGCCCAGCATAGATGCTGCACAGCCCATCTGAGACTCTGCTGTGTGGCTGGAAGTGGGGTGATGTCACGGACTGGCCGGAAGTTGCATGATGTCACTTCCGGTCGGTCCGAGATCAGAGCAGTGGCGGCGCTGATGGGGCCCCAGCCTGCTCCGAAAACCGCTGGTTTGGCAATGCTGGGTCAGAGGCGTAACTAGAAACTTCAGGGCCCCGGTGCAAGAAACCATGAAGGGCTCCACCAACCCCCCACCGCCATGGGAAGGAGCTGCGGAGAGTTGGCCTGCTGCATGCTGGGAGCTGAGGTGGTTAACAGGGCCCTCTTCCTCCTGTCTGGGCACCCCCAAGTGGTGGAACTACCAGAGTCACCGATGTGACAGCCCTGGCATTCCACCACTTGGGGGGGCCCGTTAACCACCAAGGTGCCGACATTGCCTCCTGGGACTACAGCTCCCAGCAGGCAGACGCTCAGCAGTTCTTTCCCATGGTGGTTAATATGGGGCTGCAGGCGGTCTCTCTAAGGCTGCGGGCAGTCTCTCCAGGGCTCTGCAGGGTCTCAGGTGATAGAGTGCAGGGTTAGGGCTAATGACAGCTCACCCACCATCTGTGTCCAGGTCAGTCCTCTCTTTCCCTCTCTGCCTGACACCACTCCTAGAGCCCTCCCCCTTCTTCCCAGGGCCCTCAGGTGCAGAGCTGGACAAGGCAGAGGTAAGTTTCCCCCCTGCCACCGCTTCTGATTCGGCACAACCAGGGCAAATGCTTCCCCCTGCCCCCGCTCCGCCAGGTTCGGCACTGGCGCCGATTAACCCTTCCCTCTCACTGCCCAGCTCGGACAAGCTTCGGTCCGTCAGAGCAGGCTGATGCATAGCGTCGGGCAGGTTAGTGCCCAAGGCTATGTGCCGGGCACAGCAGGCCAGGCAGCACACAATCAGGATGATTGTGTGCAGGCCCTTTTCTTCTCCTCTGGGCCCCCTGTGCCGCGGATCGGTTGTATGTGAAACAGCCGTTAACGGCTGTAGTAACGAGCGGGTCTTTCCTGCCCGTGCGGGGCAGGAAAAAATGCCGTCTGGCGACGGCAACCCGCTGATGCGAGTCTGCCGTCCGTCCGTTTTTTTCTGAATGGGTGGACGGCAAGAGGTTAAGGTAGATTAATACTGCAGCCTGGGCAGATTTCAGCTACATGGTAAAATAGTCCCCTCTCTTCTGCTGTCAGTTCAGCGGGGGATCCGGGGAGAAAGGGGACTATATTAATTGGACTGGGACCGACTGCTGGTGTTGTACCGGGGTGGGCTCTCCTCCTTTCTGGGCTCCCCCACAAGTGGCGGAACACCAGCGCCTGGTCGCACACGCGACCCTGGTAGTTCCACCAGTGCCGTCGGCCAATACTCATGTAAGGGTCCCGGGCGGGCCCCCCAGGCTATCTGGGCACCTTACATGAGTATCTGCCGTACCCCCCCGATGGCTGCCCTGTTAATCAGTGGCTGGCAATGCCTAGCCCCATCCTCTGTCTTTGTGCCTGACAGCACTACTGCAGCTGACCTTCACACTCCTGGGCTTATGGGATTTATGGGAAATGTAGTTTCTGCAGAAGAATGCATGTTGTAAATAAATGAAGTGCAAGTGTAGCTGAAATCCTCCTTTCCAAACAAGCTTTCAACTGTCCCTCATTTGAAACCAAATCCCTCTGTCCTGCTTTTCTCCTCAGTTGTCCCTCTTTTTGTTCTGATGTACAGAAATCAATAACAAAGCTGGAGTTATTACCTGATAACTTCTTTTCCTTTAATCCTCCAGAATGGTTGTAATTGAGGGTGGTGTAAATCCTGGGGCTAACTAGAGGTCCCAGAAGGCGAGGACAGGAATCTGGATAATGCATAAACCCTTGCAGTGTAGGGGTAGCCCCACTGCAAGCGTTGTTTTTTGATTTGCCCAGAGCTGGGCTTTAAGTATTTAAATTAGGGATGCGCCGATACTTTTCGAGTTCCAGTGCCGATACTTGGCATTTTCTTGAGAACTACCAAGGGGGGAGCCAGTATCCTCAGTAGTACAAGAGATGACTGAAGGAACTAGGCAACCCCAAACCACATGAAAAATTATGACAACCATCATACTACAATATAAACACAATACAAAGGGAGGGAGGGAGCGGTCCTGGAGGATTCAAGTAAAATAAGTTATCAGGTAATAATTCCAGTATTCCCTTTCATCCTCCAGGTTGGTTCACATAAGAGATGAGAGACATATCAGGTTTTAACCAGGGGTGGTGGGGGTCTATGGCCTGGTGCATAATGCGTCCACATGCCTGGTCCTAAGAAGAAAGATGGCTGATCTGGTAGTTCTTGACAAAGGAGGAAGCAAGTGAGCGACCAGCTGGTGTCAAATGTGGATCTGTTTAATGGAAGAACTGGCTGTCTCAGCCCAGAATGTAGGCAAATACCTAGTGAAGAGAGCAGTGATGTGGAGAAGTCAAACCTAGTGTGTGCAGGAAAAAGGTTTCATAAAAGCCTACTTGATCCATCTGGAAATTGATGGTCTGGGAGACCTGCAATCTGTTTTACTACTAGAAAGAGAACAAGGAGAGCCTAGGATATACAGACGACAATAGAGAACTTTATGTACATTTAACTCTGCAAACTACCATCTCCTGAAGAGGATGCCTGTAGACAGAGTGATGGCAAAATAATCACTAAATACCAAGGAGACCATAGACAACCCAAGAAGGGGAACCCTCTTGAAATGTCTCTAACCCCTGAGACACAGTTCTAGGAAATAACTGGTCCTAAGAACAGTGAAAGAAGGTACAAAATGACAAGGACTAAGATAAAGGGGTAAAAACTGCAGCTGAAACCAAAACCGCCATAGTCACGAATGGAGGGCCTGAGAGTTATCTGGAGACTGAATAAAAATTAGACAGTGGTGGGTAAAAAAGTTCCTTA
Source organism: Nanorana parkeri (assembly GCF_000935625.1). NCBI lineage: Eukaryota > Metazoa > Chordata > Amphibia > Anura > Dicroglossidae > Nanorana > Nanorana parkeri. The sequence goes on along the minus strand of NW_017309085.1, from coordinate 19,618 downwards.
TGGGAGGCCCCCGCATGTACAACCAACGACTTGGGTCCCAGAGGCACAGACCTGGGGGTGCCTGCCTCCCTCCCAACCTGCAAAAGACCGGGGGAGAGAGCTGAAGAGGAACCACCAGGAAGAAGGAAGGAAGGAAGGAGCCAGAACACTCAGACTGACCCTGCTGCAGCTGAAAGCAATCCAGGATGACCATCCAGAACCCAAATTAAGGTACAAAACCGCCATAATGGCTTGTAGCTCGCTGGGAGCTGGGAAACACAAGAAATTAGGATACTGGATCCCAGGGAGCCTTTTAATCTCTCTCTCATTCTTGTGTTCTTGTAGGAGGTGGGGCACCATCTCTCTCATGTGAACTGTACTGGAGGATGCAAAGAAAAGTACTATTTTAAAGCTAAACTCTAGCTTTAAAAATGTATATACACTAACATTGGTCCAGCTTGGCAAAATGTAAGAATATCTACTTAAAGGGACATGGGGATTGCATAATACACTGCAGAAGCCATAGCTACTACAGTGTAATACAGCGTCTTTCAGTGAAGAAACATCCACTGTGCTGAGCGACTTCCTGTGTTGTTAAGATACAGCTGGTCGCTCACCCAGCACAGTGGCCATTTAGAGGATGACTAGTATTTTTCTCACTGAATTCTAGGCATTTTCTAGGCATCCTCTAAATTGCTATAGTACCAGGCAAGCAACCCGCTGTGTTTTAACAGTGGAAGGGGGGTTAACTCAGCACAGCAGCTGTTCTTTCACTTGGAAGATGCTGTAATACACTGTAGTAGCTGTTGTCACTACAGTGTATTACACGATCCTGGTGGTCCTACCAGGGATAATTTATAGATACCGACTGGGTACATCTGTCAGAATTCAGCTTCCTCCACTCTGGAACCAAAAGTTAGAAAATACAACCCAAACCTCCCCTAATTATCAGACAGAACTAGTATATTAGGGTAGGTCTAAGAACTGACTTTATTGAAAACCAGCACAGTATTTATAAATTTCTGAAAAACATAATGCAATTAAACATTAACAAAATGCAAGCAACCATCCCCTCCCCACTGCCTTAATCAAAGAATAGGGAGAGAGAAAACATATATGATGGCATCAACTATCTCCTGAGTGTCTATTGTATGTTAATTTACTCAGCTACACCTAGTGTCAAAGTTAAGGTAAACCCATTTTAATACAATCACACAAATGGATAAACAGACTTGAACGATGTAAATAGAAGTTCAGGTCCAGAGTTCCCCTTTGTGTGCTGCTGCTTTCCATATTGTCACAGTCAGTTCAATTCAGGGTGATAGGATTTGCGAAACATGAATACTGTCTCCAAAGATAGCCTCCTATAACAAGCTCCATAGTCTACAAAGTTTCTAGTAATTGGGGAAACATGGCACCCCATACCAGGGGGAAGTAGTCCCAACGGTACCCGCCTATCAAAAACAAAACCCCTTTCAAGGCAAAGGTTCAAAGACGGTAGGGAGAAGGCCTTCAGTCCTCTCCAAGTGCCCAAGGCACGAAAGCTTCCATGACACTGTGAGCCGGGAAATAGGTAGCAGGTGCAATGCTACCTGGGGATGATCAATCTTGAGAGGCACAAAGACCAGTTCAGTGACTTTTCTTCAAACAGTACTGTACAGTGCTCAAATGAAAAAAACTCCAAAACAAAAGCTTAGCCGAGTCCCGGCAATAACTACCTAAAGCCACATTCCTAACTAACCACCTGCACAAACCCCCCGGAGCTTCACCAGGCTCAAGAGCACTGTCTGTTTGCCTCACCTGCAATAAATTGTAATTGAGGGTGGTGTAAATCCTGGGGCTAACTAGAGGACCCAGAAGGCGAGGACAGGAATCTGGATAATGCATAATACCCTTGCAGTGTAGGGGTAGCCCCACTGCAAGGGTTGTTTTTGGATTTGCCCAGAGCTGGGCTTTAAGTATTTAAATTGGGGATGCACCGATAGTTTTCGAGTTCCAGTGCCGATACTTGGCATTTTCTTGAGAACTACCAGGGTTGCAGCGGTTGTAGCTCTGGTGCTCCACCACTGTCCTGAAATCATTAGTCTGTATTGTTTTAGAAAAACTGTCACATGACAATAAACAAAAATGTATCAGTACCTGTAAGTACTTGGGCAAGTATCAGTACTATCAAAAATGGTATCGGTGCATCCCTTTATTTATAAAAACAAAATCATACATTAAAATAGAGATGTACGAATCTCAGGAGCTCTGTGTGCTCCTTACAAATGACAGCTGCTTCCTAACTTTTGAATTTTTCTAGTCTAGTCTTGGAGCTCGAAAACGTATCTGTACTTGTACCGAGTACAGTACTTGGTATCGGTGCATCCCTAATTTAAATATTCTTAACAAGCAGTAAATTACCTATAAAACAAGCTCTTGTTGGCCTCTGCAGTTGCAGGCACTGTGGAGCAATTCATCCTCAAAGTTCACAGCAGAAGGAAGGATATCCTTTTAGTCCTTCTTTCAGCAATTCTGCTCTCCCGTCCTAGCAGTGCTTTGGCAGCCTTCCAGCCTTTTAGTCTCAAATGTAAACATGAAGCAGGAACTTTGTAATGGGCTGCTTAATGCTGTTCTTTCTGCAGTGAAATCACCCTGTGGACAGGTTTGGTAGACAATGTTTTAAATAGACTTTAAGTAGAGCTGAATCCACTTTTTCTTAACATTTTGGATAGAGTAAGTGATGGCAGAGCCGAGTTAGGCAGCGCCTAAGGCCTCACGCTCACGAAGGCCTCGCAGCCGCCAAACACGCCTAGTCTAAAGCAGGGCTGGTGCTCTGGGGGGACAGAAAAAAGCACCTTTGTCTGCAGCCTGCCGAAACTGCACTCCACATTCCCCTGTTGAGACTCAGCTCCATCCGCAGCCCAGCTTGCGAGTGGCAGTGCAGCCCCAGCAGCAGCAGCATCGAGAGCAAGAGGAAAGAGAGCCAGAGTTTGGGGACAAAGCAGCCAGCTGGACATGTGGCATTAAGTATGGAACCGGGGCAGCAGTGGGGCAGGCAGCTAGAATGGGACGGGGATCCGGCAATTGGAGTCTCTGCAGGAGCTATGAGTAGTGTGGCCACCCCAGGGCCCAAGGCTGGCCCTGAAAGGAGAGAAGGTGGAGGAGGCTGGGGCTGGGGCCCAGCACTGCTGGTTGAGGAGGTTGTTGACGGTCGGTGGTGGAAGAAGCCTATTGTGGCAGGTAAGGAGCTGCAGGGAAAGAGCCCCCGACCAGCCCACCATAGAGAGTCTCTGTGGGCTCTGCTGTGCCTTAGGTTGGTCCAGTGCATTGCTGCGTCCAGTGCATTGCTATGTCCAGAGTCCAGTGCGTTGCTATGTCCAGAGTCCAATTCATATACTGTTCTTCATTGCTGTATAATGTATTGCTGATATTTGTAGTCCCCCTACAGCCGGTACCATTTTGCATTAGAGTGTAAGCTCCTCTGTACAGAAACTAATGTGACTGGCTCAGTGCTCTCTGTTGTAACATCCCCCTCAGATCGGGCCGTGCAGCGTCGCGGACTCGAGGGCTTCCTCCGCCTCCGGTCCGCCGACGTCATCAGGGAACTCCCCCCTCCGCCCCCGGTCCGCCGACGTCATCAGGGAACCCCCCCCGCCGCATCATAAGCGGCGGCAATACGGAAGTCTGGCGTTCCAATATCCTGATAGGAACGCCAGACGGATACGGGAGACCACCGCAGCACTCTCCACATACCTGGACTCTGGATCGGGCCCCTAGCCCTGCTGAACCCAGACTCCTCCGTGCCTCCTTGCCTCTCACTGTGGAAGCTCCTAACAGCAAGTATTCGCCCTCTAGTTCAACTGACTAGAGAGGCTGTATAACGTCATCTATTTAGACCGAATACTATCTGTCTGCAGTGAGTAGGCGGCCTCTACCGCCACCTGCTGGATCTATCTAACATTATCCGTTGAATATGATAAGACTGTGTTTCTCTAAGTGAACCCTACTGCCACCTGCTGAATCTATCTTGAACTACCTGTTGATACTATAGGACTGTGTTAAACCAAGGATAACCATTTAAGTGATATATGTGACGTAACATACAAACAATGATACACCTTGAGCAATCCCGTTCTCCACCACACATCACTCTTATGTTAGTCAGAGTAGTCAGATTGTACTAGAGGCGGTACTATGATGCTCTGAGACTGTTTGGTTCGTTTTTGCTTACCAGCACCTACTCCTGTGCCCGAGCACGTGAGATTGAACGTGACTCCGCAGCTGAGTTCCGTCCTCCATTTAAATAGATTATTACATCTGTACAGCACTGCAGTATATGTCAGAGCTATATAAATACATAATAATAATAGTGTGAGACTGTGGGGAACAATAGAGTGTAAGCTCCTCTGGTGCAGAGACCACCAGGTTGGGGAGACATCTGCTCTGGACAACTGCCTCGCTTTACCAGCACTTATCATCACAGCTCAATTTCAATTTTTTCATTATGGGTGTAAGTAGAGGGCCTCACATTTGAGTTTCGCCTAGGGCCTTACTAAGTCTAGAGCCTCTGAGTGACGGTTATAACCCCTTTTTACTTTCTGTCAGTCAACAGGAAGTATGAGGAAATCCCTCCATAGAGAGGGATATTTACTGGTGGTCAGCATGGTCACTAGAACTAGTGTCCCAATTGGAAGATTTCCCATCTATTCCTGTTCTGACGACAAACCAAAAATGTGGGATCTTTTTTTTCTTTCTTTTTCAGTGATAACAGTCACCAGGGTAAATAGAGAGGGAGAATAACCCTAATGGGGACATCGAGAAATGTAAAAACCTGACAGATGTTTTAATCCCTCTCCACTCAATCCAAAACAATAAATAAAGGTTTTGGCTTCAATTGCACCTAAAGTAAGTGGCATACAAAATAAATGGCAATTCCATTTAATATTTGTAAGCAGTTACAGCAACAGTTTTTTTTGGGGGGGGGAAATAATACTATAAACTATATGAATAATAGCAGACTATTGTAAGCCCCTGTGGTAGTGTTATATGGTTTGTCCACTCCCAACCCCTGTAACCAACATCTTGGTCTGCCTATAAATGTGGATACAAATATACATAAAGGCCTGTGAAATAAAAAAAAAGTAATTTATATATTAAATATAATAATGACAAGTATTAACTCCATACACTTACCACAAATACAATATTGTTTTGCTATAGTTGTCCTTGGGACCCCAATGCACATGTAGAATCGATGGTAACACATCTGTGCTATGGCAGTTCCAAAAATAGGGCAGGTGCATTTTTTTGCCGTGGGGTGAGTTTCTACCCATTCATAATTAATGTGCTACAATTTTGCAGCATGTCTTAACACATAAATGTGTACTTTAATGCAAACACACGTGTGACTTGGCCCCCCAGACAGCCTGCATGTCAGCCAGACAACTAGCATTTCCAGATCCAGAGCTCAGCCACAGCAGCCTCCATGTTTCTCTCCAGACAGGTATCTTTTACGTTCGTTTCTTTGATGACATGGACTAATGTCACTACTTCAATATTCTCTGTAAAATACTGCATATTATCTTGGTAATATATAAATGAATTCTTTTGAGCACATAATTACACAGTTATTTGGTAAAAGAGTCCATTCAGTTCAATAAAAAAAAAAGAATAAATAGAAAACCTCCAGAACCCTCTGGCCACAGTTACCCACAGTTAATCCAGTGGAAGGCATAAAACCCCTTATAAAGCATGGTCCAATTTGCTCCAATAGGGGTAAGAAATCCTTCCTGATCCCCTAAATCAGGGGTCCAAAGTACTGGCCTGCGAGCCGGTACTACCGTATGTGGCCTGCAGCCAGCTGGCAAGTCCGGCACACGGTCACGGACCGCGTGCTTGACTTGCGGGAGCAGCTACACGGTCTGAATCACTGTCAAATGCAGACCGCAGAGATGCTCCTGTCAGCTGCGGCCGGAGCTCTGACAGTGCTGAGCTCCATCCGGCCCTGAAGGTGCCCATACACCTGACGATTATCGTACGATAATCGCGGGTGATCCAGCATTCGTACGATAATTGGCAGGTGTATGGGCAGCGTGCGACCGCATTTACTGTACGGTCGCACAACTTTCCTCTTACAAGCATGCTAGAAAACCCGCAGAAAATCGTACGATAGCGCAATCGCAAGACGAAAGCCGCACAGGACGGTGTGCAAGCGCACACTGCCCGCTCAGCATTGCAATCATCGGCAAGCACTCCACCCAAATCGGGGAGGGCTTGCGATGATCGCAAGTAAGATCTGCCTGTCCAATATGTGCAGGTCGTACTAAATTTTAATGACCTTACTGTGACAGACTGCACCGTCACTGTGCTAGTTGGAGGGGGTTGCAGACTGGCCTCTTACCCACCGATTATGGCCCAGCAAGAGAACAGGAGATTTTGGGGTTAAATGTACATTTTATATGCAGACAGTGACTGTTGCCCTCTGGGAAATATATGTTTTAAAATGGTGGAGGACAAGGACTTGGCCACATGGTTTGTCTATTCAAAATGGAGACTTAATTAAGTTAAGTCAGTTGTATATAAGTTGCATAGCTCTACCTGTTATCTGATGCTCACCCTATTTTACTGTGTGACTGTGTATGTAAATGTCTGATTCACTGTGTAAGCTGTTATCTGTGTTTGTCATGAGGGGGAGTGGAGGGGAGGGGTTGTATCCCTCCCAGTGTCTCTAAAGTGAATGTCCTTTGTTTAAAGGAGTTGCTCTTTCTATGTTGAACCTTCAACATGAGTTTTGCCTCGTGATTGGGGGTTAGGGGCTGGTTACTGCAAATCTGCTGGCTGAGAGTGGGGTTTGGCGGGCAGGAGACGCTCTTTGGCGGAGGTACCCAGTCGGGGTACCTGGGGTCCGTCACACTTACAACCATCGCACAACAAAAGTCGTGCGATGGTTGTAAGGTGCATGGTCAGCTTTACTTAGAAGTAAGAGAATCGGCCAAGAAGGGTGTACTGCATGTGGGCCACCCGCGGCATTTCAAAAATATACATACTACAGATTTGAATAAATATTAAAATTAACTAGGGTTAGACTAATCTAGCACGTTATTAATATGAATTGCCCCACTCAATATGGCCGCCGCTTGCGCGCATATTGAGTGGGGCACTTAGATTAATAACGTGCTGGATTAGTCTGATCGTAGTTCATTTTAATACTTTATTGCTCTGTAGTATGTGTGTAGGGAAATGCGGGTGGCCCACGTGCAGTAGAGCCTTCTCGGCCAAACCTCTTACTTCTAAGTAAGCCAGGTTGGAGATCTTGAGGAGTTGGGAGTTTTCTGCAGAACACCGGCTGTCTTTCTGAAAGCCCACTGAATAGTCGGGCTCCTCGGTGGCCACCTACAGCTTCCTCCGCCCACTTCAGCTGCCACAGACTGGGAGGTAGACTACATTCTGCGATAATCCTATCAAGTTAATGACCCTAGTTGTACTACGATAATCCTATCAAGTTAATGACCCTAGTTGTACTATCTCTGGCCTCCCTCCCCTGGACAAAACCTGTTTGATCTCTATGGATGATTTTGGGTAGGATAACTTTTAATCTGGAGGACAGTATGTTTGCATATAGCTTAAGATCTATATTTATTAGGGATATGGGACGATAGTGTCCACATTCTGTAAGATCCTTCCCAGGTTTGGGTATTAGAGATATATGCGCCTCTAATGTTTGTGTGGGAAAGGGTACAGGGCTACCATTGGCAGAGAAAGAGCGGGTCCTGAAGTGAGGGCACAAGGAGGCAGCTGGGCATCATGCTGGACTGGAGGCTTTACCTGAGACCAGAGACCCCCCCACTGCTGGCCTCTGCACTGTAAGTCACACTGCTGACCTCTGCACTGTAGATTACACCGCTGACCTCTGCACTGTAGATTACACCACTGACCTCTGCACTGTAGATCACACCACTGACCTCTGCACTGTAGATCACACCACTGACCTCTGCGTCACACCGCTCACCTCTGCACTGTGCGTTACAACGCTGCACTCAGTGTCACACTGCTGTCCTCTGCATCACATCACTGACCTCTGCGCTCTGCGTTGCACCGCTGACATCTGTACTCTGCATTACACCACTGACCCCTGCGTTACAAGTGCCCTCGGCAATTTAATTTTTCAAATTAATTCGGCAGTATTAGGTCCCGCGCAGCAGCCTTCTGGGGAACCACGCGGGGCCTTCTTACAGGGCTTCCGCCAGCTGCCCATCTTCCCCTCCTGAGACCCTTTGCCTGAGACTTCAGGCTGGTACCCTGGAGCAGAGCAGCAGCACAGAGTATGTACCAAATTCATATACTATTTTTCTGCATTGCTGTATAATGTATTGCAGGGATTTTAGTTGGACGTGCTGTATTTTTCTTGAAGATGTTTCACTGGTCATCCAACCAGCTTTCTCAATTCAGAAATGTCTGAATTGAGAAAGCTGGTTGGATGACCAGTGAAACGTCTTCAAGAAAAAATACAGCAAGTCCAGTTGCCTTGACTTATTTTTTACAGATATTCTCTATAGCAGTGGTTCTCAACCTGTGGGTCGGGACTCCCTCGGGGGTCGAATGACGATTTGCCAGGGGTCGCCTAGTGGCTCTCGGCCGCCGGGAGAGAAACACTTTCTCCTGGAAAGGTCGGGACCTTTCTCTGCTCGGTTTTATTTTTTTGGAAAAATCGGGGGCCGCCGTAAGTCAGAAAAAAAAACAACCCACCATTGGAATGCATAGCTAGATTCCTATTGGCTATTTCACTTTGCAAAAGCCCATAGCAAACTAGCTATTGCACCCACCCTCTGATGCTGCCAATCAGCAGAGGGGGACCTGAAGTTCTCCATCAGGTCCCCTTCTAGTGATTGACAGCAGTAGGGGGCGGGTGCAATATGTTTGTATTCAAGCAAAAAAATATGTAAAACACACTTTTAGCTATGCATTCCATGTTCCCGGTCCGCAGCTGCAGAGATCGGGAAATGTCTCAGTGCCTGTGATTGGCGCTGCAGCGTTTTCAGCTTCCTGGCGGGCTCGGCACATTGAGCTACGAACACGCCCGAGCCCATCCCTATCAGTGACAGTACTGCGGAGTATGTACCTCATACGTTATTTAGCCACACACTTTAAATCCAATTCTTCTAGTTCCAGCTGCAGAGCCCGGTCCTGTCTTTGCCTATAGCAGTGGTTCTCAACCTGTGGGTCGCTGTGCTAGGCGAGAGTCCTCCTCAGCTCTCTCCTAGCGCAGCAGTGTCAGTTCTCCCCCGCCACGCCTCCAGATGTCGCTGCAGCAGCGGCGTCATCCCTAAATTTTACCTTTGGGGTCGCCACAACTTGTCAAATGTAACCAAGGGGTCCCGGCCCTAGAAAGGTTGAGAACCACTGCTCTATAGCAAGCTTCCTATATTGTTCCAAGGTTTGTGTATTCGTTGTAGCAAGGCTTGTGTGTCAGCTGTAGCCCTCCTGTACTTACTAGTGGCCATCTCTGGCCCCCGATTGCGCTTCTGTGTTTGGCTACACCCCCTGTTGTAAGTGGTGGGGCCTGTTGGTGGTCACGTGATTGGGCTGCTCAGTCTAAAATGCCAGGGCCTATTTTTTGTCCCAGTCAGGCCCTGGGTACAGTTGCCACATGTAACATACATTAACACTGGTACTGTATATAGTTGCGGCCCCCACGGGACTAAAAAATGTGTCCAGTGGCCCCCGAGTAAGTTGAGTTTGAGACCCCTGCCCTAAGGCAATTGAATATTCCCTGGATCAACAATGTCTGGTGTTATTACTTATAAATGTTAACATCTAACTATATTCGGTACATTTAGGAATGCATCCAGTTTTGTTTTTTTAAACAACAAACTGAGCTGACTACAACTAGTTCCTGAGGAGGCCTTTTCTACATTTCTATCTCTGGAGTCTATACCTGTTTTGCTTGCTTCAGAAACAGCAGCTTTAGCATTTCATATTATTAAGTCACCGTAAAGCCGGTTGCTAATAAAAAAGTTACACAAGCTTCTTTTTTGGGCAGATCAGCACGATTAGGAATAGGAACAAGGGTCACATCACGCTGATCTCCCTAAAAAGAGGGGCATACGTTACAGGCTTGTGCGGAGCTTTTCTGTGCAGAAAAATACAAGCTACAAATGCCCTGGTGTGAACAGGTACTTAGTCTATGGTCTACCTGAACACCAGGCCCATCTCAATTGTTGACTTTTCCAATTGTACTCCCCCTAGAGAAGTGTTTTTAGTCCCCAAGTGCATACCTTTACATTTATGAACATACATTTATGAACATTAAATGTCATTTGGCACATAGTTGCCAATCAAACCAGTCTGCCTGTAAGTTGGAGACAGCTACCATGACTTCATTCAACTACATACTGTAGCTTGGTGTCACAGAAATTGTACTTTTAATCCCAAACTCTACATACTGTAGCTTGGTGTCACAGAAATTGTACTTTTAATCCCAAACTACATAGTTACATAGTATTTGGGGTTGAATAAAGACATACGTCCATCAAGTCCAACCCATATAGGTCCATGCATCATCTCATTCTTAGGGATACTGGTATCCCTGGATATTACGGTCCCTCAAGAAATTGTCCAAACGTTTCTTGAACAAATCTACACTCTTGGCTGAAATCACTGCCGATGGCAGTGAGTTCCAGACCTTAACCGCTCTTACTGTAAAGAACCCTCTTCGCCCATTGTGCTGGAATTTTTTGTCTTTGTAAAGGAGTTAATCTAAAACAGTTTGTTGCCAATGTTGCTGTCACCATTGAGCATCTTGTACATGAAAATCATATCCCCCCTTAATCTCCTTAATTCCAGCGTAAACATGTTTAAGGTCAGAGGCCTTGTCTCATAGCTCTGG
>NW_017309085.1:4418-7400 GCF_000935625.1 Nanorana parkeri | reverse complement strand
CTATTTCTATTTGGGAGTGTAGATTTGCTTCCCCCTCCTCCCCTATATTCGGAGGCTTATAGCAAATACCCACAATAAGTTTACGGCTAGGGTCCGCCATATCGAGCTCTAGCCATAAGGTCTCCACATCTTCTCCACTGTTTGACGTGATATCGTCCCTTATATGCATATTTAGATAGTTTTTAACGTAAATGCCAACCCCCCCCCCCTTCTCCCACATCTGTCCCTCCTGAATAGGTTATACCCCTCTATATTAGTAGCCCAATCATGTGTGCCGTCTAGCCAGGTCTCCGATATACCCACTATATCGAAGTCCTCTTCGAGTATCCTAATTTCAAGCTCTTCTAATTTATTTACTAGACTTCTAGCGTTGGTGTACATACATTTAATTCCTGTCTTGTTATGGGACAAAAGTTTATATCCTACTTGTTCCCCACTAGTTTTATACCAAATACCAAACTCTATATAATTTTAAAGTAGGTTAAATAGTAAGGGTCCCAACATTGAACCTTGGGATACACCATTAAAAACCTTAGGCCATTCAGAGTATGAATCATTAATCACTACTCTCTGAATATGATCTTTAAGCCAGTTTTCTTTCCATTTATAGACTGAATTTTCGAAATCTAAAGACCTTAACTTACACATTAGCCCTTTGCAGGGAATAGTAACAAGCGCTTTTTGCAAAGTCCAGGTATACTATATCCACAGCCACCTCTTTGTCTAGGTGATTGCTTACTTCCTCATGAAAAAAAAGTAGATTACTAGATCAGTTTGTCTCTTTGCACTAATGGTTGCCGTCACACAATCCTCCTGAAGTAAGCATTCTTCTATCTCTTCTTCTTCTAACTGCTCATCTAAAAAGACTATGGGGTTCCCGTCATAACATAAAAGATTTTTTTTTTTAAAAGAGCGCTGCCTCCATTTGTAAAATCTTTTTAATAAAGCAATTAAGAATGTTTATAGGTACTCACAAACTTAAAATTTCATCCACTGGTTGCTTTAGGCTGGGTTTACGCGTTTCCAGGGCACGCCCCCTTCCTCAGAACCACAGCTTGCCTTGTCAGAGAGACGGGAGTAAGATTGGAAACTAGTCAGTCAATCAGAGGTGATCTCCTCTGTGACTTGTGCAAGCAGAGACACCGGCACTCCAGGTTGATAAACGTCTATTTATTGACGTGCAGTGTAGCAAAAGCTACGGACGTTTCGGGGTTGCAGATGATCCCCTTCCTCAGGCAAAAGCATACAATACAAATGTGCAACAAGCAACTGATATATAGCACCACCCTAACTAGAAACTCCAATTACTAGCATCCAATGTGGTCACGTGACGTCATCAGTGATGTTGCATTCCCGCCAGTTATACATTGCACAAAAGGATAAATCATAAGGCACCATAACAGCACCCATGGCTGACATGTTATAAAAAGTTAAATCATATCAATCCTAGCATGAAGGCCAGCATGTTGTGGGAGATCTTGTCCCAGTGTAGGGGATGCCGATAACTGGATATGTAAATGCACACTAAGTACTGCCCACTGTTCAGATCACCAATGTAACAAGCCGCACACGGAGATCCGTGGATACCGGCTGGAACATCGGTCACCAAGCCAACGGGAGGACGCCAGCGCCCACTCACAACCAGCAGAGGCCCCAGTCGATAGTAGCAAAAAAGATATCCAGCAGGATGATGTCGATCACATCCGATTCGTAGGGCGTATCACGTCCCGCCCACTAGAGGGTTGCCACAGTTACCCAAGACGCAAGTGGGAGGAGCCGCACACAGAGATCTGTGGAAGCCCGCTACGTCACCGGTTGTCAGGGCAGCAGCAGGAAGCTGGTGCGCACGCAGAATCGGGCAGATGCAATATAAAGCACAAGCTGCTAAAGGCAGCAAAGAGCCACTATATGTCAAAGCTACCTAACAAATAAACATACTATATATAGTGTACTATGGAACAGTCACTTGTACATATAAAGAAAACAGTAGTGCATAATACAATGTGTACCAAGTCCTAAAGCAAGTTATGTGGGACATGGTGTTGCACCATAGGCATGTCTCAAGGTAGAGAGTCTGCAGAGAAAAAGTGTAGAGCATTCAAGACACTATATTAGATATGATGTTCCTCTCAAGAGTGCAATGTGGAGGGGGGCGTGGCTACCAGGGCATGTGAGAAGACGTGTCTTCCCGGAGCTCCGTCTATGACCGCTGAATAAAAGAGTCTAGCAGCCCTTATTCAGCTCCATCATGAGGGAGAAAAAGCCCAAAAAGTCTGCGAAGACCCCCTCTGCATCCTTCCGGAAATCCCTAACCCCCTCGAACATCAGGGGGTACTTTGATCGTTCGGATCAGGCGAGAGGCGGGCCTCGCGGCAAAATGGCGCCGGACACGAGCAGGGCTGCCAGGACGGATGCTCCTTCCCCTCCTTCCTCGCCGGATTCGAGGCAGGGGGACGCTCCATCGGGCTCCCCATCGTCCAGCTCCATAGGTACGAGACCAGCGGTGGAGGTAGGTGAAACCCTGACACCTCCCGCGGTATCCCACGCGACCACACAGGACCCGCCAGGAGAGAGGGGTGAGTGGCCGGCACAAGAGGCCGCCTTGCAATGGTCCCCTCAGGACGCACCACGGGCCGAAGACCTCAATCGACCCCTAACCCAACAGCTATCCCCCTCACCTCAGCCGAGGCCTATTCCTAGTGATGGGGAAGATGCAGCGGGCCACCAGAATACAGGAGAGGGAGACCACCCACGTGGGTCAGGCATTAGGCCCCTGATTCAGCTGCCTAGGCCGCAGCGCACCCCTCCGTCCAGGGACTCAAGTATGGGACGTGCTCCCCAACAGAATACCCCACGCTCTCAGATAAGGCCACAAGAACTGCCACGTAATGCTGACCTGGACACCCCTGTGCATCCATCCCAGAAACGCAAGCCTGGGCTGTCCTCTGCCATGACATCCTCATCAGACCCGGAGGATGATGA